>NW_006771814.1:342181-382708 GCF_000442215.2 Lipotes vexillifer
CAGCAGGAAGGTCCCGTCAGGCTTGTTAATGAGTAGGTCATGGGCCTGTTGCTTGTTCACGAAACCCAAGATAGCCCTGGATCACAAAGGCCAAATGAGCAGAAGCAGAGTGTGAAGTTTTAATGCCAGAAAAAAGACCTTGCTGCTAACTCTACTGCTGACTTAACAAATGACGATTCTCACCCATCATTCCAATGAGGCTTGAGATGTTTTTTTAACACTTCCATCACACCGTCAAACCACTGCCAGAAAGTGTAATTCCGTCCTGGTAAATTCTCCTGGTTGGAGATACAACAATGAACACAAGAAGGCAAAAGTAACACTTGGGATATTATTACTTGTATATACTTTAACTGGAAAAATTAAATGGAAAACAACATCTACATTGTCAGAATCATACAAATATCCACGCCTACCTGAGTTTGACCAAATGGTCCTACAACCCAAAAACAGAATAGAGGGGAAAAGACGGAAGAAGGGGAAAACACCACAGAGCAATTACCAACACCCAGTGGACCCTGGCTACACATACTTTCCCCTGTATCTAGGCTGACTAGTCCTTTGCTGGTTTTGATGTGTGGTCTGTGACCAGCATCAGCAGCACCACCTGGGAGCTTTGGAGAAACCTGTAAATCTGAATGGGATTAGATCACACCGTGAGGCCACAGAGAACACTCCATCATACGGGTGTTACCAACAATTATCAGCAAAATGCAGTGATCTGATTCCGGTGGAAGGCAGGAGCCGTACTGTAACGGCAAAGACAGACCACCTAGGCCTCCTGCTTCCCTATTAAACCTCCTCTGACCACCAGTGAACCTGTTAGCCAGCTGGTTAGCATATGACCATTTAAAAGAGTTCCACTCAGAGACTGTGAGATCTCTGAAGTAGGGCATGTGCGGTGAGGGTGGGGGGCGTAAGCAAAGACACGAAAGTTCAGTTTATAATCAGAGATGTGACGGGTGACATCTGAACTACCAGATGCTAGAGGCAAAGTTTCCTTCATCAGCATCCTCTTTTGCAAGGCTGAGGGTCCCACGGGAGCCTGACTTTGCATTACACATCAAGGAACATCAGAGAGTCAAGGGGACAGAGCCACGGAGTTTTCATCATCACGAAAGCCTTACTTCTCATGAGTTACGCTGCCGTTTACTTTGCTGTTTCCTTTACAAAGGAAGAAAATGCACTAACCGCATGCAAGGCCCGATTTGCTGATATAGTCAAACATAATTTTCTACATAAAAAAGTATGTGGCTGTCCATCTATTCAGAAGCTTCCTACTACCACGGGCACGTCGTATTAGAGACATGAGGAATGAGGGCCGAGGGCAGGGAGACTCCTGAGGGATCTGGTTTGCAGGGGCCGATCTAACTGCAGAGGGTGACATCCCTCACCCTGTTGAACTGGGACCAGGACACGGACATGCCGTTGTAGTCCTCGAGGTGGCTGCTACTGCTGTTGAACAGCTTCTGCGCCAGGAACACGAGGTTCTCCTTGGTCAGGCCCCGGTTGCTCTGCACTTCGGCCTTGAATTTCATGTTGAGCGCCTCGCACAGCTGCGGCCACAGGACTTTGTCAGGCACTGCAAATGGCACCCTGCCCTGGTGGAGAGAGAAGCCAGAACCTTAGGAGAAAACAGTTGCATGATTTATTCCCTCAACCTGCAAAAGAAAAACACTGATGGCTGGATGGAGTTACAAACACTTGTCTGGCTGAGCCTGAGGACAAACTCAAACTTCCTTGGGGTATGCATTTCTGTGAAATTCGGAAGGTTCCATTTTACCACCTTCACACATAACTTAGAAGGTAACCTCGGGCTATCTGTGGTGTCCTGTAAATGAGCTGCTGGACGTACAGTGCAATGCTACTTTCTTTTTTTTTTTTTTTTAATCATTCTCTCCTCATTCCCTTATTTATTTATTTAGAATTTTATTTATTTATTTATACAGCAGGTTCTTATTAGTTATCTATTTTATACATATTAGTGTATATATGTCAATCCCAATCTCTCAATTCATCCCACCCCTACCCCCACACCCACCCCCACTTACCCCACCGTGGTGTCCATACGTTTGTTCTCTACATTTGTGTCTCTATTTCTGCCCAATCCTACTTTCTAACAGCCACGAAAACAAAACATGACCAAGGTCTGGCTCTGACACTCAAAGGGAGTCAAAATCTACAAGACTGGTTCTCTAGGTACAGAGAGAGAATGTGTGCATGTGTCCATAAGTGTGTGCAGAAGTGTCAGTGTGTGCACGAGTGTCATCCTTGCCCTTGACCCCTTCTGCCAAGAACTCTAGCTCAAAATGAAATAATATATATACATATATTCATATATATATATCTGAATCACTTTGCTGTACACCAGAAACTAACACAGCATTGTAAATCAACTATGCTTCAATAAAAAAAAGTAAATAAATAAAAAAACAGCATAAGATGTATACTAGTCATTAACGTAACTAAAAATGTTAAAAATGCTTACTTATTTAGACAAGATACTTTAGGAATGACATATCACAGGAGATGCCAGAGCTACATGAGGAGTGAGATCTGTGGATGCACAGGGAGGGAAATGAGAGCAGACATGGCAAACCTATTCAGGAGGCTTATATTTTTTTAATTTTAATTTTTCCTTTTTCTTTTGATTCTCATTCATTCTTTCCTATACACACACACACACACACACACACACACATTTCTATACATATATTTATTTATCTGTTTGTTTGTTTAAATGTCTAGTCCGTCAGTGAATCAGTTGTCCTCCTGTTCCAACTGATTGTTCATCCCAAATCCTCTTTTGGATCAAGTCTTCAAGCTCCTTAGGCAGGTATTTTTTAACAGGAGCCTCAAACGCAGGGTTTGTAGCACAAGCATCGTAGAATTTCTGCTAAGAATCTCACCCCTACAGCAAAAATATTGTTCTCTAAAGAGGCCTGTTGAAAATGCCAAGTTGTACTCTTCACATTAGAACCACATTAGAGAAGGACATACTTTTATGTCCCAAATAACAAGTATAACCTTTTATCAGGCTTTTGTGGACTAATCTCTACTGGAAATATGCCAATACATGGAACTCTGCCTACTGAAATGTTTTGAAAATGATCAAGCAGCACACGAGTGGTAACCAGATAGCGTTTGGGTGCGTAAATCCGCAGAATCATATTTATTTCTTTACACAAAGCATCTCATTCTTCATGAGACTTGGGATGAATCACAGAATCTAAAATTTGGAAAGGACATTACATCTCACCCTCAGTCATGGGAGGGAAGATGACAGGAAGCAACTTCTAAGCTAAGTGACTTCCTGAGAGGTACAACCTCTAAAAGAAACCTGGGAGTCCCAAATTCCATTCATGGTTTCACCCACAATTCAAAATACTATTTACAGAGTACTGACTATGTGACAAGCATTCTGTGTATCACCTAAATGAACCTTCCAAACAACACTCTGGAGCATTATTCTCCCTGTGTTGCAGACACTTATGGGAAATTTAGACTCAGAGAGGTCAAGTGAATTTCATGTTGTCACAGAGTGAGGAAATGGTGGAGCTTGAATTGAAACCCTGGCCTTTCTTCAAGCCCCTGCTCATTCTACTTTCCACATACTCTCCATTCTGCCTCCCACTAAGGAAAACAGCATTTTTCTTCTATGCCTTTTGGTGGGGATAAAGAGACTTGAAAGAGATTCATGACAACGGTATCAAAATCTTGAGACCCACAGGCCCAAAGAATACACTCACAGGCTCTGCAAAAGCGTTGTCCCAGAGAACAGTGGCTGTTGCATTGTTGTCCTGGCTGCCGTGAACAATCACCACCACCGGGAGGGACAGGGTCTGAAAAAGACACAGGAGCAGGGCTGAGCTCCTGCAGCCACACGCTCTGCCCTCCTCCCCCTTTTTTCTATCACAACACGTTTATTCTCTCTACAAGTGTCAGTAAATGTCACCCTTGAATACAGAATAGGAAGGGCTCCAGGAATAATAAGACTTTGCACATTGGCACAGTCTTAGAAATTTTAGATATTTTTAAAAGAGATATTTCTGTGTGACATTTTGGTATTTAGGTATTTCTTAGATATTTCTGAAGGATGGAGTAAGTTTCTCAAAGCTAGAGACTAAGAGAGAAAAGAGGAGACACATGGAGACATTTCCGGGGAAAAAGAGCAAGTAACGAATGTCTAAAATTACTACAACTGTACTCAAATCCATCCTGACTGATGTTTCTCTTGGTTCGCTTCTGCCTACATCTCCAGCTATTTCATTTCGTTATTATCTGTTCGTGGCTTAAGAGAATCTAAGAGATAGAGTCCTAAGGATGAGGTCTCCTCACTTCTGTTCATCAGTAATCACAAGAAGATACACCTGAAACTAACACAACATTGAAAAGCAACGATACTCCAATAAAAAATAAAAATTAAATTAAAAAAATTATCACAAGAAGATACTCTGTGATCAAAACAATTCTTTTGGGATATAAAGTACGTACACACACACACACACACACACACCTTGACTTGAAAAACCAGCTCATTTCCACCAACACTGAACTGTGATTCAAACAGGATTGTAAATTTTTCTTCCGTCACCGACTCCGCTCCACGACGGTCAGACCTCTTAATTCGTTTCAGGGACTGAAAGGGAGAAAAATAGAGGTTAAAGCCCTCAAACAGCTAGGGAAAATTCATTCATCCTCTTTCCTCATCCTCACCATGTTCCTGAAGTGAGCGCTGAGGGTGCCCGTGGCCTGGTGATACTCCATCACACAGCAGTTGTTCAAGATCTCTCCGCTGTAATCACTGCAAATCAGACAGACAACTTTAAACCCATACAGGGTCTCAGCACACACAAGGTAGAAAACATATTGCGGGTAGGAGGAAATAAAGAAGGCTGTCAAAAAACTTAAGTCATTTAAGAAGAGATGGGGGTTCGGCTGTATAATCTATCTAAGAAATAAATGTACATAAAACACATAAGAAGTTTCCTTTAGACATATCCCTACTAAATCATAGTTTCTTCACAGAAGAACCCCCTTACTGCTACTCTGAGAGCTGGAAGGGGACAGAGAGCTAATGGGGCTCCTACAAAGGAACGGCCAGGCCTAGAAACTTCCGAGAAGGTGGGAACACGTTCCTCCTATTTCGAGGGCAACGTACTTGCGGGTGTTCTCGTTCTTGAGCAGCGACTTGGCCTGCTGCTCACTGATGATGGTCGCCTTCACCTGGGGGGGGTTCATGTGCACGTTCAGCTTCCCGCCCACCAGCAGGCGCACGGTGGCTGCGAACTTGGTCTGGGTCTTCAGGACCTGAGGGGGCTGCTTCTCGATGATGAACGTGCTGCGGGGACACAAGTGACCAGGTGACGACTCAGGGGACAGCGCTCCGGTCCCTCCCTCCGCGTGGCGAGGCCACCTTGCGCGGGGCACAGCAGGCGAAGGAAGGGCTTGTGGCACAGCCCCCGGTCCCGGGGGGGCCACTTCGAGTCGGGGGAGCTGGCAGGAGGGGAGGCAGTGAGATGAACTCAACAGCTGAAACGGGCTGCAGGGAACAAGCCCATACAGTGTCCACGAGAGAAACTGGGCAAGGTGAACAGCAAGAGGCCACAGCAACAGGCGGCAGAGGGGGATGGGATGAGGGTGTGAGGCAGAGACGGAAGGGTTTAAGCCAGAGCGCCCCGTCTGTAAAGATCCTGCTGCCCGCGACCCCGGCCAACCGGATGGGGCCTGGGCGTGGCCAAGAGGCAGCAATCACCTGGTCACCAGGGCTGAGATGATGTCTGTGATGGTGGCGTTGACCTCAGCCAGCATCTCCTCCACGGGGCCGGGGATGGGCAGCTGCTGGCAGAGGTGCTCAGCTCTGCGGATCTGCTGCCGGTTCTGCCAGATGATCTCCGCCAACTTCTCACACCTGCACAGGAGCCCCGAGGCCAAAGGGAAGGACAAAGCCTTCACCCGCTTCCTCCAGGCCAGAAGCCAGAAGGCTCCCAGGCTGGGGAGAAGGCCCAGACCCAGCTCCACCCCCAGGAAGGCTCCGCGCCTTAGCCGCCTGGCCTGCCCACTGAGCGGAGCACGGCTGCCCTGCCTTCCAGAAACACAAAGAAACTCACAGGAGGAGCGACCCTGACTTGGGTCCAACCAGCCTGAGCGTCGCTCTGCACACCTGGCCCCACCCCACTCCCTCACCCAGGGACGCCCCTCCCGGGGAAGGTGGCACAGGACGGGGGCACCAAGGTCTGCATCAGGAACCAGACCACTGGTGAAATAAGACCTGTGCCCCGACAGAGGGAGCCGGCTGCTCACGTAAACACAGGAGCAGGGCAGCATCTGGTGGCACCACGCTGAGCCCCTGCCGCCCCCACCTGGCCCCCCACACCCATTACCAGGATTGTAGCACGTCCAGGCTGCCCTCGGGGGGGCCTCCGTTCCCCGCCAGCTGCTGCCGCCGCTTCCACTGGATCAGCTCGTCATCCAGGATGATGGTCTGCTGCTTCCGCAGCAGCTGCAGGGTCTTCTGGTGCTTCTCGGCCAGCTCCTGCGGGGCGGGCGGCGGGGGAGCGGCCCTTCTGGGCTCTCAGAACACGCCGCAGGGCCTCCCCTCACCCCTTGCCGACCCGCTCTGCCCTGCGTGCCCACACAGGGGGGAAGGCTCTGGCCTCCTGCTCTGCTGGGTCCCGCTCTCCTCCTGGCTCTCTGCCTCCCTCAGGTCCCCGGGACAGCTCGGCTCGGGGTGTCACCTCCACGCCCAGGAGGCGAGGGACGCAGAGCCCACTCACCACGCGGTACTGCTGCAGCGTCTGGGCCTCGCGCTGCAGCCAGGCCTCCAGGGACACCTGCTTCTGCTGGAGGGCCGTCTCCCGGCTCAGACGCTCCTGGGGGTTCAGCTGGGCCAGCTGGGCAAACTGAGCTGGAGGAGGGGACAGGACACCCACGACCATGACCTCCCCGGGTCCAGCAGGGAGCCCGGCAGAACTGCACTCACCTGTTCTGGAGGCAAAACCCTGGAGGGGACACAGCTGACAAGTGACCAGTCAGGGTTCCACAGCCATGGCGCCCAAAGATGAGTGGGCTCCGTCCCCTGGCCCCCCGACTCTGAGCTCCCCTTGGGGAGTGGGGAGACGGAAGCTCGGGGTACAGCTGAGGAGGAGCCAGCCCATGGCCTCCCTGCCCGCCCAGCCCTCCTCTCCCCACGCGGGGTCCGGCTTAGAGCCACCCCGCCTGGTCTGAAGTGTGTCCTCGCCGTTTAAAAGGTGGGTGAACTCGGGCAAATCACCTCACTCTCCTATGCCTCAGCTTCCCCAGGTGTAAAATGGGAGAATCACGGCACCTGCCTCAGTGGCTGCTGTGACGTTAAATAAGCAATGATACAGAAAATACTCAGGAAGCTGCCCGGCACCATCAGCTCCAGGTGAGAGCCAGTCCTCACGGTCAATGGGTTACAGGATGGGATCAAAGGCTGATGGAGCAGCTCTCAGCCCCAACCTCACAGGACAAAGCCTCATCAGGAAGGCCCTGCTCCGCGGGGCTGAGCGCAGCAGCCTCTCCTCGGGGAAGCAGGGTTGGTTTCTCCAGGTGCTGAAGGGGCCTAACATGTTTGTCCAGGTTGGGTCACTGTGAGCTCAGCCGACCAGCCGGAAGAGGGAGAGAGACAGAGTGTCCAGGGCCACTGGGGACACGAAAGCAGCAAGATTCTCTCAAGAGAGGGAGGCAGCTTCTCTCCACACCAGCTGTCAGGCGTCTCATCGATGGCAGGAATAAGGTAATGAGGCCTCACTGACGAGGCCTTTTCAAAAAATCTGTTATATAATCCTTAAGACCTCGGCAAGTATTGATAGAAAGGATGATACAAGGAACACCTGTGTATCAAGAAGCCAGCTTAAGAAAGTAAACATTTCCACAGTTAAGCACCTGTACACCCTCCCCTGCCGGCATCCCCATCCCGCCCTTCACAGGCAATCACCATCCTAGATGCTGGCATTCCTACCCCCACCAATAGGCTTTTGGAACATCCCACGGTCCTTACTGGGGCTGAGTCAAGAAGATGAGAGCGTCAGTCAGCAGGTCTTGGTCAAGTTCCCGGCAGGCCTCTGAGGGCCATGTCACACTGACCGAGGCCCTGCTCTATGGACGCACAAAAGCAACTAAGGACACACTAAAGCAACCCTAGACAGCCAGGAAAGCCCAGAACTAGAAGAGAACTTAGAAATATGGCTCTAACGTGACTGCGGGGGACTGAGCAGGTAAGGAACATAGCAGAATAATCTGGAGAGCCACCTCGGAATCCTGACACCCACAGGGAGGTGGCGGGGATCCCAACACCAGGCCCAGCCTCCTTATGTGACCCACTTAGGTCTCTCCTGGCAAATTGGAGAAGTTTCTGGGAAGGACGCCAGGAGACTTGAGGCAACTGTCTGTTCCACTGGAGGGAGCTGAGACTTCCCTTGCACAGACAGAGATCAGTAGTCTGTGTTTCTGATGGGTGCACTTGATAAATGAGACTGAACTGACTGACATTGCACGATGGGGACAAACCCAAACCAGAATCGAAACCCAACCTCACAAGTAGGAGAACAGAAAACCCCAGAATAGGATCATCAATACTGTCAACCAGTCAATAATGGCCTTGGGTAGAAATAACAGCCTGAAATGTCCTGCTCCCTAATGTAGCAGGAGGGCCTTCCTTTCTTTCGGGTCAGTCTGGGATGGATTCAGATCTGAAGGAGAGCTGTTAGAATTATCCCCCAACACTTACTCAACACCTGCTATGATTCAGGCTGTGCTAATCTCAGGGTACAGAGATAAAAGACATAGTTCCTTCTCAACAAATTTATATTCTACTGGGGAGGACAGAGTTAATAAAGAGTATTAATACAGTTCTGAAATGGAGCCCACAGGCACGGTAGTAGAGGAACCCCTGGTATGTGCATGCATGTGTATTTTCATGGCTGGTTGGTTGAGCTAAAGCTTCTCTGAGATTTTGACCCGGGCATGCAACCAGGGAGAGGAAACTATAGGCACACCTCATTTTACTGTGCTGCAATATATTGCACGTCACAGGTACTGCATTTTTTTTTTTTAAATAAATTGAAGGCTTTTAGCAACCCTGTGTCGAACAAGTCTATTGGCTGCCATTTTTCCAACAGCATTTGCTTGTTTCTTGTCTCTGTGTCACATTTTGGTAATCCTCGCAATATTTCAAACTTTTTCATTATTGCTGTATTTGTTTTTTTTTTTTTTTTTTTTTTTTTTTTTTTATGGGAGGGAAGATGACAGGAAGCAACTTCTAAGCTAAGTGACTTCCTGAGAGGTACAACCTCTAAAAGAAACCTGGGAGTCCCAAATTCCATTCATGGTTTCACCCACAATTCAAAATACTATTTACAGAGTACTGACTATGTGACAAGCATTCTGTGTATCACCTAAATGAACCTTCCAAACAACACTCTGGAGCATTATTCTCCCTGTGTTGCAGACACTTATGGGAAATTTAGACTCAGAGAGGTCAAGTGAATTTCATGTTGTCACAGAGTGAGGAAATGGTGGAGCTTGAATTGAAACCCTGGCCTTTCTTCAAGCCCCTGCTCATTCTACTTTCCACATACTCTCCATTCTGCCTCCCACTAAGGAAAACAGCATTTTTCTTCTATGCCTTTTGGTGGGGATAAAGAGACTTGAAAGAGATTCATGACAACGGTATCAAAATCTTGAGACCCACAGGCCCAAAGAATACACTCACAGGCTCTGCAAAAGCGTTGTCCCAGAGAACAGTGGCTGTTGCATTGTTGTCCTGGCTGCCGTGAACAATCACCACCACCGGGAGGGACAGGGTCTGAAAAAGACACAGGAGCAGGGCTGAGCTCCTGCAGCCACACGCTCTGCCCTCCTCCCCCTTTTTTCTATCACAACACGTTTATTCTCTCTACAAGTGTCAGTAAATGTCACCCTTGAATACAGAATAGGAAGGGCTCCAGGAATAATAAGACTTTGCACATTGGCACAGTCTTAGAAATTTTAGATATTTTTAAAAGAGATATTTCTGTGTGACATTTTGGTATTTAGGTATTTCTTAGATATTTCTGAAGGATGGAGTAAGTTTCTCAAAGCTAGAGACTAAGAGAGAAAAGAGGAGACACATGGAGACATTTCCGGGGAAAAAGAGCAAGTAACGAATGTCTAAAATTACTACAACTGTACTCAAATCCATCCTGACTGATGTTTCTCTTGGTTCGCTTCTGCCTACATCTCCAGCTATTTCATTTCGTTATTATCTGTTCGTGGCTTAAGAGAATCTAAGAGATAGAGTCCTAAGGATGAGGTCTCCTCACTTCTGTTCATCAGTAATCACAAGAAGATACACCTGAAACTAACACAACATTGAAAAGCAACGATACTCCAATAAAAAATAAAAATTAAATTAAAAAAATTATCACAAGAAGATACTCTGTGATCAAAACAATTCTTTTGGGATATAAAGTACGTACACACACACACACACACACACACCTTGACTTGAAAAACCAGCTCATTTCCACCAACACTGAACTGTGATTCAAACAGGATTGTAAATTTTTCTTCCGTCACCGACTCCGCTCCACGACGGTCAGACCTCTTAATTCGTTTCAGGGACTGAAAGGGAGAAAAATAGAGGTTAAAGCCCTCAAACAGCTAGGGAAAATTCATTCATCCTCTTTCCTCATCCTCACCATGTTCCTGAAGTGAGCGCTGAGGGTGCCCGTGGCCTGGTGATACTCCATCACACAGCAGTTGTTCAAGATCTCTCCGCTGTAATCACTGCAAATCAGACAGACAACTTTAAACCCATACAGGGTCTCAGCACACACAAGGTAGAAAACATATTGCGGGTAGGAGGAAATAAAGAAGGCTGTCAAAAAACTTAAGTCATTTAAGAAGAGATGGGGGTTCGGCTGTATAATCTATCTAAGAAATAAATGTACATAAAACACATAAGAAGTTTCCTTTAGACATATCCCTACTAAATCATAGTTTCTTCACAGAAGAACCCCCTTACTGCTACTCTGAGAGCTGGAAGGGGACAGAGAGCTAATGGGGCTCCTACAAAGGAACGGCCAGGCCTAGAAACTTCCGAGAAGGTGGGAACACGTTCCTCCTATTTCGAGGGCAACGTACTTGCGGGTGTTCTCGTTCTTGAGCAGCGACTTGGCCTGCTGCTCACTGATGATGGTCGCCTTCACCTGGGGGGGGTTCATGTGCACGTTCAGCTTCCCGCCCACCAGCAGGCGCACGGTGGCTGCGAACTTGGTCTGGGTCTTCAGGACCTGAGGGGGCTGCTTCTCGATGATGAACGTGCTGCGGGGACACAAGTGACCAGGTGACGCCTCAGGGGACAGCGCTCCGGTCCCTCCCTCCGCGTGGCGAGGCCACCTTGCGCGGGGCACAGCAGGCGAAGGAAGGGCTTGTGGCACAGCCCCCGGTCCCGGGGGGGCCACTTCGAGTCGGGGGAGCTGGCAGGAGGGGAGGCAGTGAGATGAACTCAACAGCTGAAACGGGCTGCAGGGAACAAGCCCATACAGTGTCCACGAGAGAAACTGGGCAAGGTGAACAGCAAGAGGCCACAGCAACAGGCGGCAGAGGGGGATGGGATGAGGGTGTGAGGCAGAGACGGAAGGGTTTAAGCCAGAGCGCCCCGTCTGTAAAGATCCTGCTGCCCGCGACCCCGGCCAACCGGATGGGGCCTGGGCGTGGCCAAGAGGCAGCAATCACCTGGTCACCAGGGCTGAGATGATGTCTGTGATGGTGGCGTTGACCTCAGCCAGCATCTCCTCCACGGGGCCGGGGATGGGCAGCTGCTGGCAGAGGTGCTCAGCTCTGCGGATCTGCTGCCGGTTCTGCCAGATGATCTCCGCCAACTTCTCACACCTGCACAGGAGCCCCGAGGCCAAAGGGAAGGACAAAGCCTTCACCCGCTTCCTCCAGGCCAGAAGCCAGAAGGCTCCCAGGCTGGGGAGAAGGCCCAGACCCAGCTCCACCCCCAGGAAGGCTCCGCGCCTTAGCCGCCTGGCCTGCCCACTGAGCGGAGCACGGCTGCCCTGCCTTCCAGAAACACAAAGAAACTCACAGGAGGAGCGACCCTGACTTGGGTCCAACCAGCCTGAGCGTCGCTCTGCACACCTGGCCCCACCCCACTCCCTCACCCAGGGACGCCCCTCCCGGGGAAGGTGGCACAGGACGGGGGCACCAAGGTCTGCATCAGGAACCAGACCACTGGTGAAATAAGACCTGTGCCCCGACAGAGGGAGCCGGCTGCTCACGTAAACACAGGAGCAGGGCAGCATCTGGTGGCACCACGCTGAGCCCCTGCCGCCCCCACCTGGCCCCCCACACCCATTACCAGGATTGTAGCACGTCCAGGCTGCCCTCGGGGGGGCCTCCGTTCCCCGCCAGCTGCTGCCGCCGCTTCCACTGGATCAGCTCGTCATCCAGGATGATGGTCTGCTGCTTCCGCAGCAGCTGCAGGGTCTTCTGGTGCTTCTCGGCCAGCTCCTGCGGGGCGGGCGGCGGGGGAGCGGCCCTTCTGGGCTCTCAGAACACGCCGCAGGGCCTCCCCTCACCCCTTGCCGACCCGCTCTGCCCTGCGTGCCCACACAGGGGGGAAGGCTCTGGCCTCCTGCTCTGCTGGGTCCCGCTCTCCTCCTGGCTCTCTGCCTCCCTCAGGTCCCCGGGACAGCTCGGCTCGGGGTGTCACCTCCACGCCCAGGAGGCGAGGGACGCAGAGCCCACTCACCACGCGGTACTGCTGCAGCGTCTGGGCCTCGCGCTGCAGCCAGGCCTCCAGGGACACCTGCTTCTGCTGGAGGGCCGTCTCCCGGCTCAGACGCTCCTGGGGGTTCAGCTGGGCCAGCTGGGCAAACTGAGCTGGAGGAGGGGACAGGACACCCACGACCATGACCTCCCCGGGTCCAGCAGGGAGCCCGGCAGAACTGCACTCACCTGTTCTGGAGGCAAAACCCTGGAGGGGACACAGCTGACAAGTGACCAGTCAGGGTTCCACAGCCATGGCGCCCAAAGATGAGTGGGCTCCGTCCCCTGGCCCCCCGACTCTGAGCTCCCCTTGGGGAGTGGGGAGACGGAAGCTCGGGGTACAGCTGAGGAGGAGCCAGCCCATGGCCTCCCTGCCCGCCCAGCCCTCCTCTCCCCACGCGGGGTCCGGCTTAGAGCCACCCCGCCTGGTCTGAAGTGTGTCCTCGCCGTTTAAAAGGTGGGTGAACTCGGGCAAATCACCTCACTCTCCTATGCCTCAGCTTCCCCAGGTGTAAAATGGGAGAATCACGGCACCTGCCTCAGTGGCTGCTGTGACGTTAAATAAGCAATGATACAGAAAATACTCAGGAAGCTGCCCGGCACCATCAGCTCCAGGTGAGAGCCAGTCCTCACGGTCAATGGGTTACAGGATGGGATCAAAGGCTGATGGAGCAGCTCTCAGCCCCAACCTCACAGGACAAAGCCTCATCAGGAAGGCCCTGCTCCGCGGGGCTGAGCGCAGCAGCCTCTCCTCGGGGAAGCAGGGTTGGTTTCTCCAGGTGCTGAAGGGGCCTAACATGTTTGTCCAGGTTGGGTCACTGTGAGCTCAGCCGACCAGCCGGAAGAGGGAGAGAGACAGAGTGTCCAGGGCCACTGGGGACACGAAAGCAGCAAGATTCTCTCAAGAGAGGGAGGCAGCTTCTCTCCACACCAGCTGTCAGGCGTCTCATCGATGGCAGGAATAAGGTAATGAGGCCTCACTGACGAGGCCTTTTCAAAAAATCTGTTATATAATCCTTAAGACCTCGGCAAGTATTGATAGAAAGGATGATACAAGGAACACCTGTGTATCAAGAAGCCAGCTTAAGAAAGTAAACATTTCCACAGTTAAGCACCTGTACACCCTCCCCTGCCGGCATCCCCATCCCGCCCTCCACAGGCAATCACCATCCTAGATGCTGGCATTCCTACCCCCACCAATAGGCTTTTGGAACATCCCACGGTCCTTACTGGGGCTGAGTCAAGAAGATGAGAGCGTCAGTCAGCAGGTCTTGGTCAAGTTCCCGGCAGGCCTCTGAGGGCCATGTCACACTGACCGAGGCCCTGCTCTATGGACGCACAAAAGCAACTAAGGACACACTAAAGCAACCCTAGACAGCCAGGAAAGCCCAGAACTAGAAGAGAACTTAGAAATATGGCTCTAACGTGACTGCGGGGGACTGAGCAGGTAAGGAACATAGCAGAATAATCTGGAGAGCCACCTCGGAATCCTGACACCCACAGGGAGGTGGCGGGGATCCCAACACCAGGCCCAGCCTCCTTATGTGACCCACTTAGGTCTCTCCTGGCAAATTGGAGAAGTTTCTGGGAAGGACGCCAGGAGACTTGAGGCAACTGTCTGTTCCACTGGAGGGAGCTGAGACTTCCCTTGCACAGACAGAGATCAGTAGTCTGTGTTTCTGATGGGTGCACTTGATAAATGAGACTGAACTGACTGACATTGCACGATGGGGACAAACCCAAACCAGAATCGAAACCCAACCTCACAAGTAGGAGAACAAAAAACCCCAGAATAGGATCATCAATACTGTCAACCAGTCAATAATGGCCTTGGGTAGAAATAACAGCCTGACCCAACCTCACAAGTAGGAGAACAGAAAACCCCAGAATAGGATCATCAATACTGTCAACCAGTCAATAATGGCCTTGGGTAGAAATAACAGCCTGAAATGTCCTGCTCCCTAATGTAGCAGGAGGGCCTTCCTTTCTTTCGGGTCAGTCTGGGATGGATTCAGATCTGAAGGAGAGCTGTTAGAATTATCCCCCAACACTTACTCAACACCTGCTATGATTCAGGCTGTGCTAATCTCAGGGTACAGAGATAAAAGACATAGTTCCTTCTCAACAAATTTATATTCTACTGGGGAGGACAGAGTTAATAAAGAGTATTAATACAGTTCTGAAATGGAGCCCACAGGCACGGTAGTAGAGGAACCCCTGGTATGTGCATGCATGTGTATTTTCATGGCTGGTTGGTTGAGCTAAAGCTTCTCTGAGATTTTGACCCGGGCATGCAACCAGGGAGAGGAAACTATAGGCACACCTCATTTTACTGTGCTGCAATATATTGCACGTCACAGGTACTGCATTTTTTTTTTTTAAATAAATTGAAGGCTTTTAGCAACCCTGTGTCGAACAAGTCTATTGGCTGCCATTTTTCCAACAGCATTTGCTTGTTTCTTGTCTCTGTGTCACATTTTGGTAATCCTCGCAATATTTCAAACTTTTTCATTATTGCTGTATTTGTTTTTTTTTTTTTTTTTTTTTTTTTTTTTTTTTGCGGTACACGGGCCTCTCACTGTTGTGGCCTCTCCCGTTGCAGAGCACAGGCTCCGGACGCCCAGGCTCAGTGGCCATGGCTCACGGGCCCAGCTGCTCTGCGGCATGTGGGATCCTCCCGGACCAGGGCACGAACCCGTGTCCCCTGCATTGGCAGGCGGACTCTCAACCACTGCACCACCAGGGAAGCCCTATTGTTGTATTTGTGATGGTGATCTTTGATATACTGCTACAGCTTGCTGAAGGCTCGGATGGTTAGCATTTTTTAGCAATAAAATATTTTAAAATTAAGGTATGCACATTTTTTTTAGACATAATGCTATTGTACACTCAGACTACAGTATAGATAAACATAACTTTTATATGCACTGGGAAACCCAAAAATTCATGTGACTTGCCTTATTGCAGTATTCACTTTATTTTAGTGGTATGGAATCAAACCCTTGGCATCTCCAAAGCATGCCTGTATTAAAGTCACCCTGCCAAATTCTATAAGGTCAATAGGGGGCGCCCGTGGGGCTCCACACCCTCCAGACTGAATTCTGACTCTGTACCCAACTGCCAGCATGATTTACCCCAGGCAGGGGAGCCCTTGTCTATAAGGGCTAACTGAGATGCACTAGTTGCCCTGCCCCAGGACGGCCTCTCTGAATAATCACACAGAACAACATTAGAAGGCTGTAAAACACAGCCCCCATGGCCCTAATACCCTCCCTGCTTAGAAAGTTTAACATTTCAATAAAGCATCACTTAACAAAATGTCTGCCACATAAAGTACTGTCTGATACTGTTTCCTTAGTCCGTGTGCTCCTTCCCACAAGAGGAAATGTCTTCCCTCACAGCCCAGGAGCTCCTTGGATATGGGTAGTCAGAGTGAGACCCCAAGCTCTCCAAGGGCCAGCGCCTGTCTTCTTCCCTTCCAAAGCCTCAGCCTCCTGCACTGCCTTCAACGCAAATGATTCTCTGCTACTCCAGAGAGAGGTAAACGCTTCTAAATGGAGAACTGGCTCTCTTCCAACCCGACCAGCTTCTTTCTAGTCCTCACTCCCGTCCCCCAGACACACGCTGCCCTCCCACACCAGCCTCACCCTGGATCCTCAGGTTCTCTTGATACTGGATGATGAAGTATTCTTGAGTCTGCTGCAGTTTCTTCAGCTCATTCTCTGTGTCTTGTGTGACCAGTCGCAGCTCCTCAAATGTCTGGTTGATCTGAAGGTGTTTCTGGGACATGGCATCAGCGAGACTTCCAGCCGGAGAATTACCCTGGAGACAGATCAGGGAGAAAGTGTGGGCAGCAGTGAGCTGGGCAGGAGGATGGGAGAAAGCCTTAGGCCATAGTCCCAAGGAAAGGGCGACGCTCGCATTATAACTGGGCTGAGATACCAAAAGCTAAACTTTCAGTCAGAGAATTGCAAGTGTTACTTGTGAGAGTTGGGGTAGAGTGGGAAAAGAGGAGCAAAAGGAGACCTGGCAGACTACGGCATCTTCATAAAGTATTGCAGAAAGCTTCTGACCTCCACCAGAGTATCCCACCCAGGGTCCATCTGGGTTCTCTCTGGAGAGACTAGAACTCAACAGGTCCCTGGGTTTTCCTACTAATAATGATGACCCCTCATTTCACAGTCACTCACTGACCCAGTGCCACCTGTGCTAGGTGCGGGGGACACAGTGGGGGACAAGGCTGTGGGAACACACATCATCTGTGTCCTCCCTCAAGACCTTCTTGTGACTGAGGGAAGAGGGTGAACCACTCACAGGCGGTGTCCTGGAGACCCCAAATGAAGTGACGGGAGGCATCCACAAGGGCTTTGTGGATCCAGCCACTGAACTGCCCTGGTTGGATCTATTTCTTCATTACCTGGTTGCAGGGTTGGGGGGTGAGCAGAGGCTGTTCTTAAGTAATCTCACCTGAATATAAGCATGCCTCTCCTCAAATATAATTCAGTTGGGGTAAAATTATTTTGCACTCGTTCACACGGCTTTGTGGTTGCGATCTCATCAAGGTTACAAGTCAGTTAAGATCAGAGACCAGTCTTCTATTTCCTTTGGGCTTCTTAGGACAATGCTCTGTTTATAGTGACACCAACAGATGCACACCAAGTCATCTTGACAAAGCTGGGTCCAGAAACAGCTGGGCAAGAAAGGACATCCCAATGCCTCTCCCCAGACCCATGGACACTCACGTTGTTGGCTTCTCGGACCAGCCTCTGTTCATTGTACAGAATATGGCGGATGCAGCGGACCAGCTCCATGGGGCAGCGATCATATGTGTTCTGAAAGAATCCGAGAGCAAACATCACTTTGTTCCACTCCATGCTATGGGGCCGAACTGTACCTCAGAGCAGGGGGCCAGATCTTATGATGGAGACTCCTAGTGACACAATGGTGTAATCATGAGAAAAGCTACTCCTCCAATGCCAATGGGGACAAGAAAAGCACATTGTGGGAAACCCAATTACAGGAAGAAGGTAAAATTATTCTATTTCTTGCATCTTAATTTGCTTAAAGTAAGGGCACCATGCTTGGAAACAGAATACATTTTAAAGAGGCCATATTAGAGGAGAAACTGGACACCACCTTGACTGGGCAATCAAAATTACTACCACCAATGAGGATAAGATGGATGTTGTACGCCTCTGGATGTGATACCCTGAGAAAGACACAACGCTACTTATTTAGAATTCTGATCAGGGGTGTGTAACCTGAATCTAATCATGAGGAAACTTCATACAAACCCCAAATAAGGTCCATTTTATACTTAAAAAATAGAGCTGAATTATTTTAAAATGTCAATGTAATGAAGGACAAAGAAAGATTGACAAATGGTTCCATATGAAAGCAGATTAAAGAGACATGACAACTAGATGCAATATGTGATCTTGAACAGAATCCTGGGCTGGAGGGGAAAAAACTGCCCTAAACGACATCAGTAAGTCAGTGGACAAAATGGAAATAAAGGTATAAGATTACCTAAAAGTGTTGTATTGATGTTACATTTGCAGAAGTTGATAACTGTACTGTAACTACATAAGAGAAGACGCATATTCTTAGAAAACGCACACTGGAGTACTTAGGGACAAAGGGACGTGACGCATGTAACTTACTCTCAAGCGATGAAAATATGTGTGAGTGTGTGTATGCATGCGCGTACACGCAGAGGGAGAATGCAGTAAAGCACATGTTAACGACAGGTGAGTCTGAGCGTAGGTAGGGGTTCTTAGTATCAATCTCATAATTGTCTATACATTTGAAATTATTTTCAAATAAAAAGTTTAAAAAAGGCAGCTACAACCACAAAGCCAAACAATAAGAACTTTATACATGTCACATGCGACTCAACAAACTTGGGTTAAAGAAGAAAAAGAAAATCTCTGAATGAAGGAAGAGCCCCTGCAGGGAAGAGAATGAAGTGTGGCCTGGCACTGCGTGGCCCGGAGCTCATGCCCACCTGGAGCCTCGAGGCCCCAAGGTCACACCCACCTGGAGCTGCGTGGCGTAGTGCCCCAGCTTGATCTTCAGTAAGAACCCATCTTCCCCCACTTGGTGCTCTGCCTTCTTCTGCAGCTCCTGCACCAGGCCCTCCAGGAGCTGGGTGGCCTTAATGTTCTCCTGTGGATTATCAAGATCTATTGAGTCCCTAGGGGAAAGAAATTACATACATATGTATACATACATGCACACAGCCTGTATAAATGCAGCCTCAACACATCACACCTTCTCTTTGGCTAAAGTAGTTTCTTTATAATGCTCACTGCAAATTTTAGGAAACAGTCCAATTCAAATTGACTAGATACCTACATTAACCTATTCCTAATCCACTAATTACCTAAGTGGGAATGTATAGTATATTTTCTTTTCTTTTTTCTTTGCAATGTACTGCTCTTCCTCCTACTGACTTGCTCTGGTGCTTATGCTATTTGCTTCTAGGAATGAAGGGAAAAGGAAAGTGCTTTGTGTACTCTGAAGGAAACAGGGACTCTGATAATTTCCTATTTATAGTTACCCCCTCATGGGTGTAAGGGGGCACAGGGTCAAGAATGCTCTATGTGTTTTTTCCAGCCTCGACTTGTTCTATGTCTTGCTAATTTCACATAGAGTATTTCTTAAGTAAAGGCAGGTGAGTCAACATTTATCATTACTTCTAAGAAGCCCTAGAAATGGGATATTAAGACAGAAGATGCCTACAAGTATTTACACAAGTCAAACATTTACATCAACAGTTGCAGATTTGGGATATGTAGGCAATGTTAACTCCTCCAATGAACCACAGAAGTCACTAACAGGGCTTCGTATTAATTCAGAGCCACTTAACTGTTGACAGGGGTTGGGTGGTCTCCCTCCTTCCCTTTCTTCCCCCACTCTTCCCCTCATCCCTGACTCTCTCTCTCTTTTTTTTTTTTTTGCAATCCGCGGGCCTCTCACTGTTGTGGCCTCTCCTGTTGTGGAGCACAGGCTCCACACAAAGACAGGTACATGGGTGTCCATAGAAGCATGATTCACAATAGGCAGAAAGGTGGAAACAATCCAGAAGGCCACGGATAAACAAAATGTGCTATATCCATGCAGTGGATTACTAATCAGCAATTTTAAAGAAACGAGTTACCAATTTGTGCTGCAACGTGGATGAAGCTCAGACTGACCATGCCGAGGGGGAGACACCAGACCCAGAGACTATGTATTGTATAATTTCATCTACAGGGAGTGTCCAAAAAAGCAAACTTACAGAGACAGCATTCAGATGGTGGTCTGAGGCAGGGGTTGGGGGTGGGTGAGGGCCGTGATTAACAGTTCACAGGCACAAGAGAACGTTTTGGTGTGATGGAAGTGTTCTAAAATTGGATTGTAGGGATGGTTGCGCAACTCTGAATTTACTAAAAAATCACTGAATTATACTCTTAAAATGGATGAATTTTGTGGTATGTAAATTATACCTCAATATGGATGTTAAAAAATATAAATGAGGTTAAAATAGTTTGGTTTCCGTTCTGGCATCCGTCAGTGTGCTCATGGAAAAACAAAACCCCGCAGAGCTGGAGGCTGATCCTGTTGGTCTTGTGAGGCCAACCCAAAGCTCATGAGCATGTGCTGCCCTCCCTCTACCCCAAGTCTGGACTGCTGGATGAGGTCTGGAGCTGGGACAGGCAGAGGAAGCTGTTTTGCGTTCTCTGTTTTGTTTCTGAGATAAATAGATTCCTCTCCTGCACTTTCCTATAGAGGAGACTCTCTTTCTGTCACAAATTGTTGATCTTCAAAAATAGTCTAGGCCACAGACAGGTGAAAAGAGCTTTGTTTTTCCCCTCTTGGGTAGAGGAACATTTAACTGAGTAAAACATGAGCCTGTTCTCCAGAGGTTCTGCACCTGAAAGGTTAGGGCTGGGTCCCTTGGTTGCCCTGGGCCTGTGTGGGGTGGGAACTTGATGATTAGCCACCCCCATACTTCACTGAAAATGTGTTTTTGTGTGCCTTTTTCTGAGGCGCCAACTCTCCCTGGATTGTCTGTGGCAGGTAACATGCTCATCCCTGGGGGCAGAAATGATGGGACAGGATCTGACTTAGCTGGTTTTTAGGGTACTGGATCTTGAAAGAATATGCAGAGGTGTTGGGGAGCCTCGACTTTAGGGGTGTGGCTCACTAGGGATGGAAGTCACTGGATGCATAAGCAGTCCATCTCTATTTCCTCATTTTACCTGGGAGGAAACAAGGCTGGGCTCCCAGGGTCTCACGGGCAGGGCAGGGGCAGACTTGGAGCCCCATTTCTGCTGCTCGACAGCCAGCCATGTGGTCTTTTTCTATATATATATATATATATATATATATATATATATATATATATATAAAACATATACATTTGAAAATACCAAAGTCACCATTGTTAAACTTGTTAACAATATACATTATTAAATTGTATGCATATGCATACCTTATCTGCCCCATTAAACACAATTCTTTGTGGACAAGGGCTTCAACGTTTTCTATGAACTCTACTAACTACAACACTGCTACGCACTCACAACATATTTGCTAACTGTTTTTTATTAGCAGCAATATTTTAATGCTTTTAGCCAAAATTTACTATTAAAGGAAACAAATCCTATTTTTTAAAATCCCAATAGCTATTCCATCTTCTTAAACTTTAAGATGGAATTAAATACCTTTTCATGGGTGACACAATTTTCTTTATAAATGTACAACCTTTAGAGTATTCACTACGTTGTCTTTCCAATCAAACTTCAATATGGGGCTTCCCTGGTGGCACAGTAGTTAAGAATCCACTTGCCAATGCAGGGGACATGGGTTCGAGCCCTGGTCCGGGAAGATCCCACATGCTGCAGAGCAACTAATCCTGTGCGCCACAACTACTGGGCCCGAGTGCCACAACTACTGAAGCCCGTGAGCCTAGAGCCCGTGCTCCGCAGCAAGAGAAGCCACTGCAATGAGAAGCCCATGCACTGCAATGAAGAGTAGCCCCCGCTCCCCGCAAATAGAGAAAGCCCATGCGCAGCAAGGAAGACCCAATGCAGCCAAAAATAAATAGATAAAATAAATATATACATAAAACAAAAACTTCAATATGCTTGTGCTTCACAAAATATGATGGAAAAAACTTTGTTCACTTACCAAGCTTGGCTTTCAATCCACTGGGATAAGTAATGCCGCACCTCAATGGGGAAATGCTGACCATACAATGCTTGCATCTGATGAAGGGCATCTCCTTGGAGCTGCTGGGCTTGTATCCACACAGCCATGGTTTACAATCTGTTAAACAATCAGGGGTTTGGATGAGCTTTTTTTCTTCCCCTTTTAAATCCATCAGAGTAAATACTCGATTATAAAGGCCAGAGATAAATGCATTTAAGCCCTTTTTGATAGACTAAAGATCAGTGTTCTTGAACTGAATTTTAGCTTCAAAATGTTTTCAAAATTCAGTGTGGCCATGGAAAGGTATATAACTGTGTCTACGAAGCTCTGACTATAAAATGTACTGAAGTCCTATAAGCAAAAGTACAAATCCAGCATTAAGGGAAGAACTGCCTATAGCTTTGATATCACAGACATGTTCTTTCTTTTACATGTGTTCCAAACTTGAAGCAACAGTAAGAAGCATTTCAATAGTAATGATAAATAAGCAGCACGGGGATTTTGTAAAAAAATCACTTGTTTTAGATTTGGTATTTTGACTTTTAAGAAATGCAGTAAACATATTGCCATTTTAAAAAAGGCCCAGTAAAAGAAAAGCGATAATATCTAAAGCACGGATGGAACTCTATGTATTATCACTATTTACCTGAGCAGTAATTGTTTGCACATAAAGGGCACAGATTTATTTGGAAAAATAACCCCAAGGTTCACCTTCTGATTTACTGCTTAGGGATTTACAAAGCAATGTTCTGTTAAAATTATAGCATTTAAAAATCTTTCAGACATAAAAACAACACATTCCAGATAAGAGTTAGAAGCAAGAACCATTATATTGCAATGGTGGGTATGTTTTTAAAACACACTGCTGATTTCAGAAAAAGTTTTATAAAAATATAAAACTACCATGATGCCTTCTCAGACTCACCTAAGAAATTTTTTTTTTTGCGGTACTCGGGCCTCTCACTGTTGTGGCCTCTCCCGTTGCGGAGCACAGGCTCCGGGCACGCAGGCGCAGCGGCCATGGCTCACGGGCCCAGCCGCTCTGCGGCATGTGGGATCTTCCCGGACCGGGGCACGAACCCGTGTCCCCTGCATCGGCAGGCGGACTCTCAACCACTGCGCCACCAGGGAAGCCCAAGAATTTTTTTTTTTTTAATTTATTTTTTTACTTTTGGCTGTGTTGGGTCTTCGTTGCTGCGCGCGGGCTTTCTCTCGTTGCAGTGAGCGGGGGCTACTCTTCCTTGCTGTGCGTGGGCTTCTCACCGCAGTGGCCTCTCCTGTTGCGGAGCACGGGCTCTAGGCACGCGGGGGTCAGTAGTTGTGGCTCGCGGGCTCTAGAGCACAGGCTCAGTAGCTGTGGAGCACGGGCTTAGTTGCTCCACGGCATGTGGGATCTTCCCGGACCAGGGCTCGAACCCGTGTGCCCTGCATTGGCAGGCGGATTCTTAACCACTGCACCACCAGGGAAGCCCTCACCTAAGAATTTTTAATTCATTTGGCAGAAACTCTCTGGGATTAACCGGATTGTGACAGCAACAGTACTTTCATGTACACAAAGGGAACTAAAACGGAATCTTGCTCTAACACTGTGGAAGTGGTATAAGGCAGGGATATCTTGAATCCCATCCAAAACTATCTGGCTACTGATTTGCACGATTCTCCTAAGAACTGTGTTATAGTCAGGGTACGGTGAATTAGACCTTGATTTTGTTGAATACCAGAGACCACGCAAGTGTGTTAGGAAACAAAAATCCCTTCTCTGTTAGTTGTAGTTGTCTGATCGCATAACACAGAGCTATTTATGGGACAAGTTAGTTAGCCAACAGTGAGGTGTGGGGTGGGTGCCAGTTACCTATTTTAGATTTGTGCAAGGCTGTAGAACACTTGAGCAGTGTACAATTTACTTAATGCTTTTGAGCATTAAGGCTGGGATCACTGTAAGATCACCCAGGACATCAAATTTCATGGCTGAGGGTTTACTAGGAGAAAGACTGGGATAAAAGAGATCTCTCCAGAAGTAATCCCACATTACAATCAAATATGTGGAAGACATTTGGTTGTACAACATAATTTCTAATCAAATGACTCATATCATATCCCAAGATTTTGGAAAATTGGAAGAGATACCAAAGCATGTTTTTTGGACAAAAGGTAAAGGGATGGATGGGATGGATGAAGGTGCTTTGGCAAGAATGATCAAGGAATGAAGAAAAGAATTCAGGTAGTATTAATCTCTTTTAGTGGTAAGGAACTGGAAAGAAGCAGGACCTCGCCATAGCTCTCGTAAAGAATATGTAAATGATACCAACAGATACAAAAATTATCTTGCATCCTGCATTCATTAACCGAATTGACCCAAGAGACAGAAGGAAGATTGTGGGAAAATGTTTATCTTCAAAGAGACTCCTCAGTCTACCCAAATAAAATAGTATTCTGTTCACTCCCTATCGTCTCAGTCTGCTTTATTTTTCTTGGTATCATTTATCACTTCCTGACATTTATCATATATTTGTTTAATGACTTCCCACTAGGGTGAAATCACGACGAACACAATGACTTTGTTTTGTTTTCTGCTCTTTCTCTTGTTCGAAAACGGTGCCCCGCACATAAGCATTCAGTAAATTTTCTGTTGTTGCATAAATAAATGTATATACACAATTGAGTCAAATCTATCAGCTCTTTTCAAAGTCATCGTGGAACAAGATATAAGTATGAAATACCAAGTCAAGAAAATGATACAGATTTGATAATTTGGGTGAGTCAATGGTCTATCTGTCCCTTAATCACATATGGCACAATTTGTAATTTTAAAATAATTAATTAATTTTTGGCTGCATTGGGTCTTTGTTGCTACGTGCAGGCTTTCCTTTTAGTTGCAGCGAGCGGGGGCTACTCTTCGTTGCAGTACGCAGGCTTCTCATTGCGGTGGCTTCTCTTGTTGCAGAGCATGGGCTTCAGTAGCTGTGGCACATAGGCTCAGTAGTTGTGGCTCGCGGGTTCTAGAGAGCAGGCTCAGTAGTCGTGGTGCACGGGCTTAGTTGCTCCACAGCATGTGGGATCTTCCCAGACCAGGGCTTGAACCTGTATCCCCTGCACTAGCAGGCGGATTCTTAACCACTGTGCCACCAGGGAAGCCCACAATTTGTAATTTTCCCTTTTAGTTTTTGCTAATTTGTTTTTGTCTGTTTCCCCACTGAATAAGAACAGTAAGTGAGGGAGCATGTTTATTCACCACTGTATCTCCAGTACCTATTATGGTGGCATGCCATGTAAGTATAACTTTATACTTAAATATTGGCTGAGTGAATAAATACACACCAAATATTTGGTAAATATTTCATGTGTTCTGCTGTCTGAGCATAATTCCAGGAGTCTATTACTGTTTTAAGAAAGAAATCCTATGGTGATATGCCACAGAGGTAGGAGTATTATATAAACGTCACACTGTTTTGTCAAGTTTTATATTAGTTCTTAGTTTTTATAAAAGAGTAGAATGCTAAGCTCTTAGAAGTTTTCAGAATATTTTTTATGGTTCTAAATATGAACATGCCATAATAGTTATTTTCTAAAATGTCATTTGAAGGATAATAACATGTAAATATAAGGTGGTAACCACCTTATTTTGATAAATACAGTATAATTTCACCACAAAAAATGCTTTGACAGAGCTGGAAAGTAGATTCTGCCTACCAATGGTCAAAAATGTAAAATAAAAATACACTGAACAGTCCAGAATCATTTTTATTTGACTTTTAAACTAAGAGTTATATACACATGGAATATGAGATGACCTACTGAGATTATCATGCAACGATTTAAAACATGCAGTTTAGAAAAAAACCTACTTCCCCCCACTGACTGTATCAATAAAACCTAGAATCTAAGTTGTGCTTTTCTTCATACACGTCAAAACATCACATGTGTCCTACACACGTTATTAGGCAAAGCCTACACCTGGTATCCGCTGACTCCTTGTCCTTTCCCACGAGCACATCCAGCCACCCCACACATGCAGTGAACGCGTGTCTGTCCCCAGTACACGCTCTCTTGTGCTTATTTACGGGCACCTCCATCTTCAATGCATGATGTTCTGACAAGGGAAGTGGTTTGTATCTTTGGTAAATCATCACAGGGGCTTCTTGAAAGACTGGGAAATGGATTCACAGTCTTATTTTTAGCCAAAGATGAGAACTATTTGAGCTTTGTTAGTTGCATTCTTACTGTTCGTAAGCATTCCAAACAACCCCAAACCACCTTGGACGTAGAATCTTGTACTTTCTGAAAGCATAAGGTATCTACATTGCCTTCATATATCTGGATATATCCTAGGAGTCCCAAATAAAGCAGACCCTCAGGCATTTGAAAAAAAGGGTTTCAAAGTCTAATAGCTCACAATGTTACAGGCTTATTGAAAACCGCAGAAATGAGTACCCGTTAAATAAATATGAGTGGGTGAGATTTAACGATAATTTTGTCCCAATAATAAATACCTTTTTATTAGATGCTTTCCCTTTTAGAAGTAAAATATAAACCTTTGTTAAAAAAAAAACAAACCCACTCTCTCTGAAGACTTCTAGAATGTTGTGGCTAAAGTAATGCTACCGTTAACCTGTCAAGGAGGAAATGCAGAGGACAGGACAACACAAGGTTCCCAAAGCATACCTGCCACCTGCAAGAATGAATTCTAGCTTGCGGTGGGAGTAGGGGGTTTCAAATGTGTACAGGGATTTGGTCTGCTGGATTCATATATATAATTTAGAGCATTTTATAATTCCTATTCTCCATCCCATCACCACTGCCAAAGACTCTAAAATGGGGTTCAAGTTCTGGAGATAATGGCAAACTCACCTAAAGAGAGCTTTACAAAATATTTAACCTCTTAAACCTCTCTGGGCCTCAGTTTCTTTATTTGTAAAATGGGAATAATAATTCTTATGTCTCTCAGGGGGTTGCTATAAGAATGAGTTATCATGGGTAAATGCTTAAAATGGTGCCTGGCTCATAGTAAATGCTCAATCTTATTCTGACTTCTTAAAAAATATATATTTTTGGCGCATGTGGCTCCACGCCGCAGCCGACCCCGCCTGCCGCACCACGCACCCTAGCAGTCAGTGGGTGAGCTGGGAGCCGTGGAGGTCACCGTGGGGAGGCGGGGCGGGGGCAGCATGGCAGCCTCCTTACGGCTCCGTGGAGCCGCCTCCGGCCTCCGGTACTGGAGCCGCCGGCAGCAACCGGCAGTGGCCAGCCTTGCAGCGGTGTGTTCTAGGTCAATGGCTTCTAAGACTCCAGTTGGATTCACTGGAGTAGGCAACATGGGGAATCCAATGGCAAAAGATCTCAGGAAACATGGCTATCCACTCATTATTTATGATGTGTTCCCTGATGCATGCAAAGAGTTTCTAGATGCAGGTGAACAGGTAGTGTCTTCCCCAGCAGATGTAGCTGAAAAAGCTGACAGAATTATTACAATGTTGCCCACCAGCATCAATGCAATAGAAGCTTATTCTGGAGCAAATAGAATTCTAAAAAAAAGTGAAGAAAGGCTCACTATTAATAGATTCCAGTACTATTGATCCTATGGTTTCGAAAGAATTGGCCAAAGAAGCTGAGAAAATGGGAGTAGTTTTCACGGATGCCCCTGTTTCTGGTGGTGTGGGAGCTGCTCGGTCTGGGAACCTCACGTTTATGGTGGGAGGAGTCGAAGAAGACTTTGCTGCTGCCCAAGAGCTTCTGGGGTGCATGGGCTCCAATGTGGTGCATTGTGGAGCCGTCAGGACTGGGCAGGCTGCGAAGATCTGCAACAACTTGCTGTTGGCTATTAGTATGATTGGAACTGCTGAAGCTATGAATCTGGGAATCAGGTTAGGGCTTGACCCAAAACTCTTGGCTAAAATCCTAAATATGAGCTCAGGACGATGTTGGTCAAGTGACACCTATAATCCTGTACCTGGGGTGATGGATGGAGTTCCCTCAGCTAATAACTATCAGGGTGGATTCGGAACAACACTCATGGCTAAGGATCTGGGATTAGCACAGGACTCTGTTGCCAGCACGAAGAGCCCAATCCTTCTGGGCAGTCAGGCCCATCAGATCTACAGGATGATGTGTGCGAAGGGCTACTCCAAAAAAGACTTCTCATCTGTGTTCCAGTTTCTACGAGAGGAGATGTTCTGAGTTTGCCCTTTGGCTGTGGACACTGTTGGGAACCAAACTCTATCTTGGAGCCTCTTATAGCTTACTCCACAAGTAAATGGGCTTAATCAAAGGTCACCTGTCTGCTTTTGTCTGTCTAGTTCACGATAAACCCTGGGATTTTTTCACCCATTTTTAACTGCTTATTCTTTTTATCTATTTAGCAAACACGTATTATCTGATTTTCTTTCTTTTTCTGCAAGCCACTGATGGTCTCTGCTAGCTAGCTGATTGACCTTTTTCAAAAGTTTGATTCCTGAGCATCATTATCTAAAACATTGCCTATTTCAATCAGGATATTTACTCCACTTTACAAATAAAACCAAATTTTTTTTCCACAGGATAAAACCTCTCCTGGAGGAAAGAAAAGAAATCAGTGTGAGGAAAGGAGTTAGAGAAAGGGGGAGTATAGTGAATTACTCCCTGTGTCCCTCAGAAAGTTTGTCCTGTTAACCCAGTGGTGGTATTCTTGCATTCTGAGGTTACTGGTTTATTTTCCAGAACTTGATAAAGCAAGAGAACTCCTTGCTGCATGCTGTGTAATTTGGACTCTGTTACATTACCTTGGTGTGCCCCTCTTGTAACAATTTCCAATACTCAGCAAACTTAGTTTTTATATTTTTGCTTCCTTGTACATTCTTACTACATATTTTTTGACTTCAAAAGAATGACATCTTTAGAACTGTTTCAGAGCCTATGATGATATGTGCTTTAGACAATTATTATATTATCCTAAATATAACCATATTATTTTGAATTCAAATAAATTTCTATGCTGATAAAAAATATATATATATTTTTTTATTTAAAAAAATTTTTTGGCCACACAGTGCAGCTTGTGGGATCTTAGTTCCCCAACCAGGGACTGAACGCCGGGCCCTCAGCAGTTAGAGTGCAGAGTTCTAACCACCGGATCACCAGGGAATTCCCTAACTTTTACAACCTTAAACTTACAAAGGTGGCTTCCTTCTCCCCACCTCCAATTTTAACTCACTTCAATTAAGTACCTTCCCAAAGTCAATGTTCCACAAAGAGCTCTTGCTATCTTTCTCCTTAACCAATATCCTGCACATAAACTTTACCTTCCTGTTAAAAGCTGGTATTCCCATTTCTTAATCAATTTCGCTGGCACCAGGACTCCCACAGGTGAGACCTGATGGAGGCTGGTGGAAAGGCACTGGGAAGACTGTTCCCTCACCTCTGAACGAGGGAATTAAGAATTGTGAAGGGTGGTGTAAGGAGAGCAAGGCTGCCATGAGTATATTGAACTCCAAAAAAAACATCCATTCTGCTGTGCTCTTCTGGCAGCCAGGAGCTAAGCCTTTTCCTATTCTTTCCAAGGATGCACCTGACTCCAACTAATTAAAGTATGAATTATTAGCAACAAATATTTTGATTCATCTAATAAATTCCAGAAATAAGAATGAAAACTGATTTAAAATAACATTTATTAGTGTTAGTATCCACCATCCAGATTTATCATTTAATATCATTTACTGAACACTTGCTATATTATTTTATAACAATGAGCACTTTTATGAGTCTCCCATTTAACCCTCACAAAAACCCTACGAGGTAGCCCTGTTATTATTCCCACTTTATAGATGAGGAAATTGAGGCTCAGCAAATTAAAGAGAATTGTAAAATGGTGTAACAATTTTGGAAAACCATCTGAAGGTTCTTCAAAAGGTTAAACATGGAGTTACTATATGACCCAACAGTTCCATGCCTAGGTATATGCTTAAGAGAATTGGAAGAGTCCACAAAAACCTGTACACAAATGTTCGTAGCAGTATTATTCATAATAGCCAAAAGGTAGAAACAACCCAAATGTCCATCAACGGATGAATGGATAATATGGACATGAATGGAAAAATAAAATACATTAAATGGAATATTATTTAGCCATAAAAAAGGCATGAAGTACTGATACATGCTACAATATGGGTAAACCTTGAAAACATGATGCTAAGTGAAAGAAGCCAGATATAAAAGGCCACATATTGTAAATTCCATTTATAGGAAATGCCCAGAATAGCCATAGGCAAACCCACAGAAACAAATCAGACAGGTGGCTGCCAAGGGCTAGGGGATGGGCAGTGACTTTTAATGGGTATGGGTTTCTTTGGGGGGTAAAATATTTGTGCCAGGTCCCACACTGCTGAGGGGTACCATCTGGGCTGGATCTGGGCACCCTGGCCCCAGTCTGTACTCTACACTGCACCATGCTGCCTTTGTCTTGAGGACTTGTGGTGGGAGTTTGTCATATTATGTTTCGTACTTTTCTGCATGTTTGTTATATTTCATAACTTAAAGAAAGAAAATGAATACGAAATTAGAATCAGAAACCTAATATTGCGGGGCTCTGATTTGGGCAAAGGCTTGGGCTAGCTGGCAGATGAAACAGAAGATGTGCAAACAATGCTTCTGATCTGAAAAGAAATCTGATCTGGCAAGGAACCAGGATTCAAAACTGTTAATCATATCAGCACCATTTAATGACTAAAGGACTTTGGATGGAATAAAAGAAGCAAGTTCTCTGGTTGTGTTTTCTGCTTTACTGTCAATACATCTCTTCAGTGGTGGTGATTACCTAGCAGTAGGAACTTGGAGGGACAGAAAAATATTAAATAGTAGCAATAAAGGATTCAGATTCTGCTCATATTAAAATTGGCCTAACATCAAGTAAGGTTAGAGTAAAACTATCCCATCTAGAAGTAGGTCAACACTGGAGGCCATCTGCTCTTTAAAAAAAAATTTCTAAACACTACTTTATAAGCCATCAGGAAGGCAATTCTCTAATAAAATCAGATTATTAAACAGATGGGAAGCGAACAGAAAGAATAAAAGTATCTGGCTCACAAAGCAAGGAAAAATTTGCCAGGCAACATAGAGATGATAATATTCTGGGAAGACAATCAGTCATAAATCTTTACATCACAGCAAAATCATTACATATTACTTCGGGAAAAAGGAAGGGAGAGGGAGACAGAGAGGGGGAAGGGCTCCTTCATGACAGACTGGCCCGCAGCTTGAATGTGTGTGCATTATCACTATCTCTGTGTTGAAATCTATTAAGCAACTTGAACTACCCACTTGGGAAGAAGCTGCATCAATAACATTTTTCAGAGAACAGAAAACATTTACTGTAGCCCACAAACAATGACCATCTGCATTACAGAAAAGTAAGAAATGATCTGAGGCTGCCATGTAGCCCCATGTCAGCCTCAGAATTTCGAATGAAGGGTTTTTATTTTTTACTTTTTGAATTTTTTTAAATTTTTTAGGCCGTGCCTCGCGGCATGTGGCATCTTAGTTCCTTGAGCCGGGATTGAATCCGAGTTCCCTGCAGTGGACACGTGGAGTCTTAACCACTGGACCGCCAGGGAAGTCCCTCTAATGAAGGTTTATATCTGTACCCATTTATACTGTTAAGACCAACTCATCTTAGACTGTGTCTCTCAAAAAGATCGAATCCCACAGTTTAGGAAATAGAAATTCCTCAGCTATTACAATATACTGAGTTTCTGTACCATTTAGATGAAAGATAATACCTTCCCTTCTGTTCTGAAGTTTTGTTTAAAAGGCAATTTATTAATACATCTACACACGTTCCTATTATTTTCCTCATTAGAGTTCACAGCCTCCCTCTTATCACTGAGAATTATAGTATTAAATTTCCACTTAGCAAAATTTGCTTTGAAGAGCACCTAGCTCTAGGTCACCTCCTAGGGACAACAGTTAGACAGTATTAAACACGATAATGAGAAACTAGAAATAACCCAAATGTCCAAAATAAGAGACTGGTTAAACTATAACATATTAATCTGATGGAATAGTGTGCAATATTTAAATGAAATATAAAGGCTATGTTGAAATATAAGGCCATAGATATTTTCCAAAAGTATAAATAAAGGAATATTAAATGAAAAGTGTACACAGTATGTATGCTAGAGGACACATACCAGAGAAAGGTCAGAGAGAACTATAAACAGCTGTTACATTTAGATGGAGGAGTTTTGGTACAATTTTTTGTAAAGTTTTTTGATTTATTAAATTTTGTTTAAAATGTGAAACCTGAAAGATAAATTTAATAATCATGGGCAATTGGCACTGCTCACTATTCCACAGGAATAAAGCATAAAGGGACATGCAAAAGACACAGGAAGAAATATTTTCCATCATGACAGTATCCAGCTTATGGCACAAATTAGGTAGTCTTGATTTAAGTAGCGCATGAGATACTTATACATTTCTTAAAAAAGAAATGCAATTCGGGACTTCCCTGGTGGTCCAGTGGGCAAGACTCTGCGCTCCCAGTGCAGAGGGCCCGGGTTTGATCCCTGGTCGGGGAACTAGATCCCACATGCATGCCACAACTAAAGATCCCGCATGCCGCAACTAAACACCCGGCAACAAAGATCCTGCGTGCTGAAACTAAGACCCGGCGCAGCCAAAATAAATAAACAAACAAACAAATAAAAGAAACTATAAATGTTTAAAAACAAGAGAAAGAAATGCAATTCTATCACCTTCAAGTACATAAGAACAATGTGTTTTCAAGTAGTGGTTCAAGACTATTAATAGCTAAGCTTAATTTGTAATTTTGACATCTATTTATATTTTATTTAAATCCTTTACAATGTCTTGCACTCAATAACTGTTCATATTATTTTTTTGTTTAATAAACCCTTCTTTTAGAAGTAATATAAAAGTAAGTGGCACAAAAATATACTTTGAAGTATTATTTTGAAGTCCAGAAGAAACAAGAAGGTGTTTATGTGGCGTACATAAAAAAGGATTAACAAAATTTTGGTAATTTTTGAACTTGAGTGATGAATCTATGGAAATTCATTATACACTATTCTTATTTTGTGAGTGTTTGAAAATGTTCATACCAAAAAGTTCAGAATTCCAAAAATTAAAAAAGGGTAAACTAAAACTTAGACTAGGTTGAAGATTAGTGATCTCAGAGGGAGTAGACTTTGAATTTAGGAGGTTTCCTTGTGATTTCTGAAAAAAACATGGAAAATAGAAAAGACAAAAAAGAATATTTGAGAAAGTCATATTTCAAGGCAAGAAATAATACATACTTATTAGATTCATGTCTGGCTCTTTTTCATCTTTGACATGACTAAGCAACGGTCCCTGCAAATTTGTTCTGATAGTAAAAAGAATGAAATACACAGAAAACCACTCCCAGCGGTGCAAGAATTCCTTTTAATTTTATTTATTATTTATTTTTTTAAGAATTCCTTTTTAAAAACTGTATTTCCCAGGTGTGTGTTGTGACACACCTGGACACAACTGGCCTGGATGAAGGCCCTTGAGAGTTCAAGGGTAACAATTCAAGACCTCTAGAAGGATACGGTTACAAAATCAGCTCCCAGAAAGCCTTAGCCATCCGTTCTTAACTTTGCTCCTATTCAAAGGCCAACAGAACTGGGGGGGAAATCTTCCTGTTTTGTTGATATCAACTTATTTTGTGCCAGAACCTATACCTAAAGCCAAAGCAAGGTTTGTACTCTCAGGAAGGTTGAACAAATCAGGCCAGGTTCCAAGAACAGAAAAGAAGCCCTACAGGGCCACCTTGCTAAGGGAAGACTTTAGATAATTCTCCCAAGGTTACTCTCTACACATTCTATGTACAACAACACTAACGCTCACCCAACAATCTTTACTATTAACAGTAAATCTAGGAAAGAGACCGATAATACATTGGAAAAGCATGTCTATAAACTGAACTCAAACTAAATGCAGAAGAACACGGTATTTTGCCCCCTTTTCAGGTAGCTGTGTTCTCTGCATTCACCAATAATCGTAATCAACTTCACTTTTGCTTACAGACACTTACTTGAATATAAGTCCTTTTGAAAAACAAAATAAAGAAATGAACCTAAATATGTTTTGGTTAAAATAACGGAAGACTAAGATCTTTTCTTTTAAGAGAGAAATGGCTCATCAGCTAGTTCCTTTGCCTGCTCACTGGATGATATTCCAATTTGGAGGCCCAACTGCAGCTTTCTGAAGAAAATGCCAATGTGTGGGGTATAATACTCACTCTGTCTAAGTAAAACAACTCCTGCAGAAAAGGTGGGTCCAACAATGGGTAGCAGGTGTGGTAAGAAGTTAATTCTAATTCTGAGATGAAATGACATTTAAATAAGAGCTCATGTCTTGGAAAATAAAAACGTTTGGCCTCTCAGGAAAAAAAGGTGATCTAGTAAAAGAAATAGTACTGATATTAGGACATTCAACATTAAGATTAATTAAAATTGCACACAAAGTAATTGTCCATAGCATTAACACTGGGACTCGGCAAGAAAATACAATTAGTTTTGCTTAAACAAACTACTTTTTCTGGAAACAGATACTCTCTCACTATCTATCTGCTGGGATATCTACACACAACTTAGCTCCGTGAACTTGAGTACATGTTCCTACAACACACTGCACTGGAAAGACTCCCACCTCTTAACTAACAGCTTATGCCCCAAGACACCAGCCAGGATAACGACAGAACCCTTCTGTGTATACGTTCTTTCACAGGCTGCACTGTTACAGGAAGAAGCAAAGAGCAGCGATTTCCTTCCAAAAGGTCAGCTGCCACAGACAGACCAAACAGAAAGCAGTTAATTCTTGCCAACTTCCCCTCCTGCTTCTGTAGCTAGAACGCAACAGCATTCGGTTTCCAGTAAAGCTCCAGAGAAAAACAAAGCAAATGTGAGACCCAGAACCTATGTAATGTAGTGTCTCACTTGACTAAATTGAAGACAATAAGATCACATGGAGCTACACTCTTTAAACAGCAGTGGAACTCTTAAGAACTACCGGATTTAATGTGGACTTAAACGTGAGGAAAAGTACAGGATTGGAACCATCCTAGCCTTTATACTACTGCTCCAGAAGTCTCCACCTAAAAATAAAGTGGCATTTTGGCTATAATAAATATGGCAGCATATAAGGTCCCTAGTTGACTGACATAAAAATAAATCTTTAGCTTTCTTCTTCTCAAACTAAAGTCAAATCACCTGTCCAACGTGCTAAGGCACTGGCCAGGTTCAATGCTGACAATCAGTAAAAGCACATATACAAGGGATATATATTTTCTTAGATTAGACATGGTTTAAGGACTGTACAACTAATAACAAAAAGGGCAAGAAGACAGAAAATATGACTTGAAATCTTCTTTAGGTAGTAACCCGGAATAGTTGTGGAACAATACTGAAGACCCCTAACCCCCAAAGAAACAACACTGCATTCTCACGTGGACTTCTTTAAATTAAGTGAGCATCTATGCACTTAATCTTCCCAGAGACAACAAAATTAGATCTTTTGGGTTTAAAAGTGGAGAGGGAAGGAAAAACAAAACCTTTTTGTTTCCTCAACCAGATCGGTTCCTGGCTTAGCTATCTACGTGCAACTTACAAGAAAATGTGATGGCTCCTTCAGAAGGGCTCCTACAAGCATGTCATAGGGCTCTATGTGGTTTCTAACTCGTTAGTTTCAGGTTGTGGTGGCAACAGAGACACAAAGCTTTTTGTGAGACAAAGTCTTGTAAAGATTCTAGGCTTTGATGATGGAGGGTATGTAACCCCACTCTGAGAATACCTCCTTTGAAATGAAGACAGTTTGGGTTTCAAGGAAAAACTTATTAGTGCGTTATATATGCTAAATTAACTACTGCTACCCACACCAGAAACTGTTTCATGTTGGAAACAAAACAAACTATTAAATCTCTAAGCCTTTCCTACACTTAAGCACCAAATGTTCAACAACAGCAAAGGAATTAGCATGGGAAAGGAGAACAATACAATAGTAACAGTAGTCACAACAAATATTCAAGGAACTCTTACTACGTCATGGACTGTTGCCTGCATGTTATACGTACCCTCATTTAATCCTCATGACAACCCTATGAGGCAGTAGGATTATTACCCCCATTCTATATAAGATGAAGCAGGCTTAAGAGTTAGAAAATTTGGGCTTCCCTGGTGGCGCAGTGCTTGAGAGTCCGCCTGCCGATGCAGGAGACGCGGGTTCGTGCCCCGTTTCGGGAAGATCCCACATGCCGCGGAGCGGCTGGGCCCGTGAGCCATGGCCACTGAGCCTGCGCGTCCGGAGCCTGTGCTCCGCAAATGGGAGAGGCCACGACAGTGAGAGGCCCGCATAACGCAAGAAAAAAAAAAAAAAAGTTAGAAAATTTGCCCAAAGTCCTGTGGCAAGTAAGTGAAGGAGCTGGGATTAGCACCAGGCTGCCCATTTCCAGCGCTCATACTCTCAACCCCCGTGCTTTATTTATTAAAAACCTCACCTAACCAAATGAGTTTTTCCTGACCATGATACCTGTGGTTTTAAGACTGCTTTATAATAAAAGCTACAAAGTAAAATTAACAAAGTGCAACTCACTGATACCAAAAATTAGTTGACAATCCAAAAATGTTTTAAATGGGACACCCTTCCCTAAAGGTCAGAGAACATCAAGATGACAAACCTTCAAACACAGCCAAAGGAAGCCATATTAGGGGTTTGGTGATTCACCTTCACTCTTCTCAATCAATCAGAAATCAGCTAAAAGCTTTAGATTATAAAAGGGAGTGGGAGGAGAAAAACGAGAATCATTCTGGGGGTGGGTGATTTTCCAGTGAGGCCCAAACCTAGATCCTGACCACTTGTGTTCTGAATTAACACAGTGACACTTCCTATGAGAAGGGAGTGGTTACGCTTGTTATATTTGTTCCCAAATTCCTTATTGGGTTTCCATTAGATACATTATTATCTATCACCAACATTTATCAGAAATCATTCTAAACTCAGGTTTTCTGCTGGCAGAAAACATTAAAGGGACAATATCACTAATACAAATGTGAACACAACTTGTGAACTATTCTAGTGGGTAAGATAGGATAGTAAAAGATACTGAAGTCGGGCTTCCCTGGTGGCGCAGTGGTTGAGAGTCCGCCTGCCGATGCAGGGGACACGGGTTCGTGCCCCGGTCTGGCAAGATCCCACATGCCGCTGAGCGGCTGGGCCCGTGAGCCATGGCCGCTGGGCCAGCGCGTCTGGAGCCTGTGCTCCACAACAGGAGAGGCCACAGCAGTGAGAGGCCCGCGTACCGCAAAAAAAAAAAAAAAAAAAAAAAAAAAAAAAAGATACTGAAGTCAGTTATCTTGATAACTGTTCACATGATACCAATAACTAAACATCAAGTTACCTGATGCTGACGTGATTATGAAGCTAGAGAGAAGATGTAAATGATAAATTCCTGTGATGACTAACACGAATATGACAAATGTAGAAATAACTACGTTACTGTGCACGGTGCCCATTAAATATTAGTTGACTGTTAGGAGATCATCTGGGTTTACCAAGCCATGCCACTGAGAGGTACTCTGATGGGGAAGACGACGTCTGAATTTAACTGTTGTCCAATATGTCATGGGGAAATCTGGGGCAGGGACACCTGGCAATTCCGTGCTCCTATGAAAGGTGCCTCATACAATCTTTAAAACATTTAGCTAAAAAAAACACATCAACACAATACCTGTATCCTATGTCTTTTATCATCTTGATCATCCAATTTTTAAAAAGATGGAATTCTTTACCTCTCTAGAACTAGAATTTATCCTCCATTCTGGGCGTAAGAACCAAAGCATTTCTGATTTAGCTGTTGCTCAACTGCTAGACTAGAAGTTATACCAGGGAAGGAACCATGTCTCATTCATTTTGATTTCCTCAGCACAGGTACATGGTAGCTAGTCAATAACTGTGTGTTAAATTAAATATAATTTTGGTAGACCTCCATGTTACAAAAAGAACCTAAATTGGGGGAAATGAATGGTAGGTCAGTTATTTCCTTCAAGATGTTATTTTTAACACTGCAGAGGTCATTAACTTGAATCCTTCTTACAGGAATAATGGTACTGAATCACACTTTATAGAAACTGTGACGGAGGTTTTGACTCATCATTGGTGCTAATCAAGGTAAATACAAATTGCACTCCATAAACATCGTGACAAGTTCGTAAAACAGAGCTGACACCTCCTTGCAGCAATTTCAAAGAGGAGAATTACATGACATGTGATGATGCTGGTATGAGCTGAAATTCCAAAGAAAGCACCTTTATGCAAACTAAACTGTTTCTTTCCCTTAATTATGTCTCAAGAAAGAAGTTGAGTATAAACGGGAAGAACAACGTATACCAACAATTCACTCCTGCGGTTACCATGCATAATACTACCAAATACAATCCACAGTGATTTACTATTGTGCCAGAACAAGACGATGAGTTTCTACATCCAGAATGTTGATTAACGTTAGAAGGATGACTCAGGACTAATTGCATCGGTCTGATAGACACTGAACCTATGTTTTATCTCCTGAGAGTTCTTCAACTACAGGACCAAATGCCAACTCAGGAAGATATTTCAGCAAATGTAACCACCTTTGACTACAGACTATTTTTTGATTCAAGATGTATTTCCATGTAGCAAAGTCAATTTAGCAAATGAAAATATAGCCTTGAATTGCTATGGATGGCCCCTACCCCTGCCAAAAATGACAAGCTGCTCACTCGAAAGCTGTCACTAATTAGCAGCTGCTGCTGTAAAGAAAATCAAAGTAAGTGCCAATAAAAGCATATGGAACTGAAAGAGGACCCTATGGCAAGGAATGGGAAATGCAAGAATCTATTCGTGACTGGTAAGCTTTATAAATACCGGTGATCTAAATCTAGGAGAAGTGCAGCAAGGCAGTAATGGCAATCTATGTCCATTCATATTTAAGCAGGAAGGACTGGAAGATTCTCCTAATGTTCTGAAATTCAGAAATCCCAGGGTCCTGAGGTAACTTGAATTCCATCACAATAATTTCCACCTCTCCAACAGGAGCCAATCTTGGCTTCGCATAATTTTTCATTGTCAATACTTCTGTCTCAAAAGATAACCCTCAGAATGGGAGAAAATATTTGCAAACGAAGCAACTGACAAAAGGTTAATCTCCAAAATATACAAGCAGCTCATGTAGCTCAATATCAAAAAAACAAACAACCCAATCCAAAAATGGGCAGAAGACCTAAATAGACATTTCTCCAAAGAAGATATACAGATTGCCAACAAACACATGAAAGGATGCTCAACATCACGAATCATTCAACATCACGAATCATTAGAGAAATGCAAGTCAAAACCACAATGAGGTATCACCTCACACTGGTCAGAATGTCCATCATCAAAAAATCTACAAACAATAATTGCTGGAGAGGGTGTGGAGAAAAGGGAACCCTCTTGCACTGTTGGTGGGAATGTAAATTGATACAGCCACTATGGAGAACAGTATGGAGGTTCCTCAAAAAACTAAAAATAGAACTACCATATGACACAGCAATCCCACTACTGGGCATATACCCTGAGAAAACCATAATTCAGAAAGAGTCATGTACCACAATGTTCATTGCAGCACTATTTACAATAGCCAGGACATGGAAGCAACCTAAGTGTCCATCGACAGATGAATGGATAAAGAAGATGTGGCACATATATACAATGGAATATTACTCAGCCATAAAAAGAAAGGAAATTGAGTTATTTGTAGTGAGGTGGATGGACCTAGAGTCTGTCATACAGAATGAAGTAAGTCAGAAAGAGAAAGACAAATACCGTATGCTAACACATGTATATGGAATCTAAAAAAAAAAAAAAAGGCTCTGATGAACCTAGGGGCAGGACAGGAATAAAGACACAGACGTAGAGAATGAAACTGAGGACACGGGGAGGGGGAAAGGTAAGCTGGGATGAAGTGAGAGAGTAGCACTGACATACGTACACTACCAAATGTAAAACAGATAGCTAGTGGGAAGCAGCTGCATAGCACAGGGAGATCAGCTCGGTGCTTTGCGACCACCTAAAAGGGTGGGAGGGATAAGGAGGGTGGGAGGGAGACACAAGAGGGAGGGATATGGGGATATACGAGTGCATATAGCTGACTCACTTTGTTATACAGCAGAAACTAACACAACATTGTAAAGCAATTATACTCCAATAAAGATGTTTAAAAAAAATTTACAAAAAAAACCCCCCAAAACTTCTGTCTCTGGCATACTAACACCTGCATTTGTAGACATCATAAAAACTGAATTTAAAAAGTACCTTTCGTGGGGCTTCCCTGGTGGCACAGTGGTTGAGAGTCCCCCTGCCAATGCAGGGGACACGGGTTCGGGCCCCGGTCCGGGAAGATCCCACATGCCGTGGAGCGGCTGGGCTCGTGAGCCATGGCCGCTAAGCCTGCGTGTCCGGAGCCTGTGCTCCGCAACGGGAGAGGCCACAGCAGTGAGAGGCCCGCGTACCGCGAAAAAAAAA
>NW_006771814.1:382718-383000 GCF_000442215.2 Lipotes vexillifer
AAAAAGATATGTAACAAAAAAAAAGTACCTTTCGTGTTCTCACGGCTTTGGCTCAAAGTCTTATGATTCTGAATCTAATTGTTGACCCTCCATTTTACAGGTTGAGAAATGGAATCAGGAAAGGCAGAAATGATCTGCCCAGTGCAAATGAGCAGGGGATACTAGTGGGAGAACCAACCCTATGTTCAATGTTTTGTTTAAGAGGCTCTAAAATCGTCCATGGATTACGATTCTGCTTGAAATTTCAATTGCACAGGTTACTTTTTTTTTTTTTTTTTTTTT
>NW_006771814.1:383087-417119 GCF_000442215.2 Lipotes vexillifer
GGTACGCGGGCCTCTCACCGCTGCGGCCTCTCCCGTTGCGGAGCACAGGCTCCGGACGCGCAGGCTCAGCGGCCACGGCCCACGGGCCCAGCCGCTCCGCGGCACGTGGGATCTTCCCAGACCGGGGCACGAACCCGCGTCCCCTGCATCGGCAGGCGGACTCGCAACCACCGCGCCACCAGGGAAGCCCAGGTTACTTTTTAAATCATCCTTCAAGGTGCTCCCTCTATCTTCCTCTTTGCTTCTTTACCAATTAGATCTCCCAGCATATTTCTTTTTCCTCAACAAGTTAGTTTCCATGCTTTAAAAAAAAATAAAGATTTAGTTCTCGTACACTCTTTTTCCCCGTCCCTCCAAGTAGACTGATAGAGAGCTACAATTATTTTAATTATATTTGGACCTTGGTTCAGGTTGTCTTTGTAGCAACTACTCAGGAAAATGAGAATGAAAAAGAAAGAAAAAAGAAAGGAAGAAAGAGATGCAAGGAGGGATGACAGACTAGAAGGGAAGGAAGGGGATGGAGAGAGGGAGGGAGGAAGACATAATGAGAATAGAAGAGAGAAAAGAAATGAGTAGGAGCATGTAATTTCCTAACGAAGCTGCAATCAAAACCTTTCATGTAGCTATTGTCCTTGTGTAGAGTTTGTCTTCATGCCCGTATAAACAATGACAACAATGTGCCAGTAATTTTCCAGTTCATAATCAGGCTATAAGAAGAACAATTTGCTTTATGAAACACGGAGAAAGACTAATCTCTGATATTATTGTCAGGGCAGGTTTATCAGCAAGACTTGGAGGAGATAAGCCTACAGACATACAGATTAGGAATCACATTTTCAAAGCTTTAATAACCCCCTAGTGGCATGCAACAAGCTGCTGAATTAACTTGTCTTTGGACACTTACTGTGTATGCATCACTTGCTAGATCTAGGTACAAAAGGAAAAACTAAAAAAAATGGGGGAAAGAAAAATTGCCAAGTCTCCAAGCAAAGGGGCCATATTAAAAAAAAAAAAAAGGGCTTCCCTGGGGGCGCACTGTGTATGCATCACTTGCTAGATCTAGGTACAAAAGGAAAAACTAAAAAAAATGGGGGAAAGAAAAATTGCCAAGTCTCCAAGCAAAGGGGCCATATTAAAAAAAAAAAAAAGGGCTTCCCTGGTGGCGCAGCAGTTGAGAGTCCGTCTGCCACAGAGCAGCCAGCTGGGTCCGTGAGCCACAGCTACTGAGCCTGTGCTCTGGAGACGTGAGCCACAGCTCCTGAAGCCTGGGCGCCTAGAGTTGCAACAGGAGAGGCCACTGCAATGAGAGACCTGCGACCGCAACGAGGAGTGGTCCCCCCTCGCTTCAACTAGAGAAAGCCCGATCATAGCAACAAAGACCCAACGCAGCCAAAGATAAATAAATAAAATAAATAATAATAAAATTTAAAAAAAAAGAATAAGCCAGAAACAAAGGGCCAAATATTATATGACTCCACTTATATGAAGTACCTAGAGCAGTCACACTTATAGAGAGAGAAAGTAGAATGGTGGTAACCAGAGTCTGGGGGAGAGTGCGGATGGGGGGTTATTGTTTAACAGGTACCATTTCGATGTGGGATGACATTAAGTAATGTCACCGAACTGTACACTTTAAATGGTTAAAATGGTAACACAAACACAATTTTTTTAAATGGGGAAAAAAGGCCAGTTCCTGCCTAGTAAACTCAAATTTCTTCCATCCTTAACTCCAAAATCCAAAGGAAATAAAGAGAATTGGTTTTCCCCTCTCTTTTCTTTCTTCCACAGTAAAAGGTAGACTTTCAGCCCTACTGAGGGTTGAAGTGATCTCTGGAGACACCCTCTATGTTGAGATTAAAGGGGAACAGATGGAATTAAGGTACCTTCAACATCAACCAATCTTTATTATCAGAGATGAGGATCTTCCTGCCATAAACAAAAGTAAGTGCATCGACCCACTCATAGAAACTATACGTATTTATTTAACAAATACTTGTTGAGGACCTGTTATATGCCAGGTTCTGTTCTAGCTCCTGAGGATACAGCAGTGAACGAAACAGATATGCCTTTTATGGAACTTAGATGCTATGCTAGTACCTGATATGAAATACTTTAAAATTTAAATAAATACCGACTATGCTATACTTTCTATTTTTGCTTTTAATTTTTTTTTTCCCTGTTGGGGGAGAAGGACACCATACCTGACTAACATAGAATCTTACAAGTAAACAGCAAAGTCTGTGCATTCAAACCAACATTTGGAAAAAAGTTTTAAAAGCATCTCAACAAAATCAGACTAACAAGGGTGATGACTGGCTTTTGTGAAAGGCCTGGCAATGTGAAAGCAATTTCTGGTAAAGCCAGGACATCTGTTCATCCCTGACGGAAGTCCATCATCTTTATGGAGCTATAGTACGTGCAAAACAATGCGGGTCTAATCAAGGATTCCACTGTTAAGGTCATTTCAGTGCAGTATTAGCCCAGCTTTTTCCCAGGAGACATAGTTTTATATAGAGGATAACTTTCATGCTTGTCACAATCAAATCAAATCACTTATCTCTCAGAGATGATCTGCAGATTCAATTTCCACAAGGTACTGAAAATACAGAGCATAGAGTTTAAAATTTATAATAGGACTCAGGTTTCTCCCCACCAATGCATAGCAGCACAAGGTGCCAGATGGCTTGCAAATGTTTAGTTTCTTCTTTTTCCCATGGAATAAAATATATGTCAAATTCTACTAAAATAAATACATCACAGTGAAAACCTAGGTATAACAAAAATATTTTGAAATACTTGACTGTTTCTCAACTCAACACAACAATCTTTTGTTTAATGCAATGAATATAATGAATTTTAAGACAAAAGAGTCAGATTTCCCCTTGGAGCACAATGGTTTTTATACACGCTCTTAAATTTTCACCTTTAAGGAAATATTTTAAATATTCTAAAATAGCCTGTCATATTATATTTGAGAAAAAAGGAACTTTTCCTTTATGGAAATAATTCTCAATTTTATTGAAGAGTAATTTTCAATCAGTAAACTATACCAGGATGTGTTAAGTTACAATTAACCTACTTTGGACACCATATTAAAATAAAGGGGTGGGGCTTCCCTGGTGGCGCAGTGGTTGAGAGCCCGCCTGCCGATGCAGGGGACACAGGTTCTTGCCCCGGTCCGGGAAGATCCCACAGGCCGCGGAGCGGCTGGGCCCGTGAACCATGGCCGCTGAGTCTGCGCGTCCAGAACCTGTGCTCCACAACGGGAGAGGCCACAACAGTGAGAGGCCCGCGTACCACAAATAAATAAATAAATAAATAAATAAATAAAATAAAATAAAGGGGCTCCTAAAGGCTACCTGGGAGTAAAAGCTACTAAGTGCTTTATTTAACATTAAAAAGCCAACTGCATTTGGCTTAGATGTCTGCCAATATTCAAAGCAGACATCAAAACAGAAGTTCTATCCATTTCTTCGAAGGTTCCTTCTAGAACCAGGGATCTAAAAAGACATTTAAGATAAACTAAGTAGTTTATGGTGGTCCAATGATTAAGACTCCGCACTCCCAATGCAGGGGACCCAGGTTCAATCCCTGGTCAGGGAACTAGATCCCACATGCCGCAACTAAAGATCCCACATGCCACAACTAAATGAGCCTGCATTCTGCAACTAAAAATATCACGCATGCAGCAACGAAGATCTTGTATGCCGCAACTAAGACCTGGCACAGCCAAATAAATAAATTTTTTTAAAAAAGATAAACTAAGTAGGAAGGCCTGACGATCAGAGGGTTGAGTTGGCCTTCTGAAGCTGTTGGTTCAGTCTTCCACATAAAGGTGGAGTTACCATCACCCCACGATGATAACTAAATATTACTCCCCTCCTTAAAGTATCTCCTAAGATTAAACTAACATTCGGGGGGAAATCTCTTTTGAAAGGAAAAATTTCATCTGTAACTAGATCTCAAATTTCAAGCATCAACTTTATGTACAACATGAAAATGAATAGTAGCTAAGACCAAAAGACGAATATGATTCTTTTACAGGCAAAGTCAGTTTCAAAAACAACATACACCACCACCCCCAAAAAAACCAAAGTAACAAAAAACTCTGCCTAAAAGCGGTTTTGATAGTTCAGTTATACCTAAAACACTATGGGTTGTTTTAGTTCCAGAGGAGTAAGCAAGGTCGTATAGGTGACAAGAGACAATTTAGGCTGATGCATCAAAGTTCAACACTCAGACGCCTGCACCTTCTGTAATAAAACAACAGGCAACTGCCCACCTCTTCCCCGCACCTTCTTCCTGGTCACCTTACAAATGGAATCATAATCCAAAATGCATTTGCATATTTGTTGTTTGGGACACAAAACACTGTCCCACAGAAACAAAGTTGTTATAAAGAGATAAACAAAGTTATACGTAAGCCCCCAAACCCCAGCTGATCTACAATCCTACAAACCCTAATTACCCTTTATAATTTTGTTTCTGAAGGAAAAGAAGTTAGAATGTCTAGTCAGGGATACCATTAGTAACAAAGTAATCCCTCTACTCCTGCCCATCACAGCTCCTACAAAGCACTAACAGCTCTTCTACTCCCAACAAAAGAAAGGGCCTCCAAGGATGTGGATAATGCTTCAGCCGGCCCCAGTGCAGCAGTTTCCAAAAACAAGAGGAGTCTGTGTACATCTGTGTGCATTTTGGGATTGGGGTCTGGTGGGAAGCTTTAGGGGTATCATCTTCTTTCAGGTAAGAAAAGCTTCTGATCCCTTGTAGAGCAGTTCCCAGAGGGCAAGAGATCCTACCTGTATTTGAGCTATATGTAAACTAGATGTTAAAAGTAGGAGACAGCCTGTATTTTATTTTACTTCTTTAGAAGCCCTGTAACTTCACTGTCCAATAGGATAGCTATAAGCCACATGTGCTATTACTGGGCACTTGAAATGTGGCTAGTGTGACTGAGAAACTAAATTTTTATTTCATTTTAATCAACTTAAATGTAAACTTAAAACTGACGCTCAATTTGGTTATTGGAAAACTTTCAAGTACGTTGGAACAACCTGGGTATGTGAATCTACTTTATCAACTAAAAGTTTTATGAAAACTGAACACTTCATGTATTTCTGGTAAAAATTTTGCATCTAAATTGAGATATGCTGTGTGTGTAAAACACACACCAGATTTTGAAGACTCAGCAGCAAAAAAGGAATGTAAAATGTTCCCTAAGTTTATATATTGATTACATGTTGAAATGGTAATATTTTGGATATACTGGGTTAAAGAAAATATATTATTAAAATTGATTTCACCTGTTTCTTTTTACCTTTTTTAAAGGTTACTTCTAGAAAATTACATTTATATTTATACTGGACAAGCTGCTTGTCTATAACATAAATATTTCACATATTCCTATATAACTCTTACAGTATTCTAGTTCATATGTGTCTTATCTGTAACAATTGTAACTTTCCTTCTATGCTTTGCTTAGAAGAAAAAATACTGAAAGCAATTTTAAGCTTTTAAATTAAAAAACTTAAAATATGTAGTTTTACTACACTTACTGAAACGTCAGAATGAAATTACACTACTTGAGTTGAAAGCGTACAGCTTATTGTTTTTAAAAATTACTATTCTGTTACATAATCTCTATAGAAAGATATGTTTAAGAAGATTAAATCTAGTGATTCTTTAATGTAACTACCTGTGATTATCCACCATCTGTTCAAAGAATGTGAAATTCATTTTGAGTCATATTAAGATCCTATCCCAGTGCGTATTTCAAAGGAAGTCCATGTGAATTCTGACCTCTGAGTTATTCTCTGAAAAAATTTTAGTGATCCAAATAAACAATGTGGTGTATTCAGAGCCATACTGATCTACGGAAAAGGACAGACAAGACGCAGATCTGAACATATATGAGGACTTAGTATACATTAAGATGGATTTTCCTATCAATGGGGAAAAGAGGGAGCTGGTGGGAAGGGGTGGATTTTTTTTGGATAACTGGCGAGCCACTTGAAATTGATTTAGGTTGAAACTGTTAGTATCTGTGAAACATTTAGCTCAGTGCTGGCACACAGTGAGTGATCAATAAATAATATTGTTATTTTCAGGAAAACTAATAAAGCTACATTCCCACCTCACTTCTTACACAGTAACAGATTCTAGATGGACTGAGAGACAATGAAAAAAAAAAAAAAAAAAGAACCATAAAATATTCTAAAAGAAAATACAAATGAAAATTTTATAATCTTTGGTTGGTATGATTTTTGTAAGTATGTCTTAATAGCCAGATCAGAGAAAAAAAAGATTATTAAATTAGGTTACGTAAGAATTTAACATTTTTGTGCTGCAAAAAAATAGTATACTAAGTTGCAAGTCAAAAAAAACGGAGAAAATTACTTGTAATATGTAAGACAGAAAGATCTCTGAGGAAAACTCAAGCATATGTAATTTAAAAAAAAACAGGCCAATTATATAAAGAGGCAAATCACAAAGAGGGAACAAAATGGCCAGCGAACTTGTGAAGCACTTCTAGAAATCAAAGAAACACAAACAAATATGAGAGACTAGCAAAGACAGAAAGGTTGTCAACACTTAGTAATGGCAGATGTGGGAAAATGGCCATTCCCTTCATGCACTAGTTATTGTTGGGCATGCAGACTGGGATAGTCTTTTTGGAGGGCAGTTTGGCACTATCTATGCAAATGACTCAGCAACTCCACTTCTACAACTTAATATTAAGGAGATGGTCTGGTAAATGTGAAAAAAACCCCACTCAGCCTAAGGATCCGTACTACCGTGTTATTTACATAAGTGAGAAACTGGAAACAACTATCAATTATTAATGGATTAACTAAATTACAGTAGGGTTATACAATGGAATACACACCTTAAGAATGTTGAAGTAAATTGGTATTTATTAGTTCCCTGGGGAAACAAGCCCCTTCTGAGTCCCCAGATAACAAAATAAGAGGTTTTTGTTTTGTTTTGTTTTGTTTTTTTGCGGTACGCGGGCCTCTCACTGTTGTGGCCTCTCCCGTTGCGGAGCACAGGCTCCGGACGCGCAGGCTCAGCGGCCATGGCTCACAGGCCCAGCCGCTCCACAGCATGTGGGATCCTCCAGGACCGGGGCACGAACCCGTGCCCCCTGCATCGGCAGGCGGACTCTCAACCACTGCACCACCAGGGAAGCCCAAGAGGTTTTTTTGTTTGTTTGTTTGTTTGTTTGTTTTAAAGAATATCTTTGTGACCTTGGGGCAGGAATTAATTAATATATTTATTTATTTATTTTTGGCTGTGTTGGGTCTTTGTTGCTGCTTGCAGGCTTTCTCTAGTTGTGGTGAGCGGGAGCTACTCTTCGTTGTGGTGTGCGGGCTTCTCATTGCAGTGGCTTCTCTTGTTGCAGAGCACGAGCTCTAGGCCTGTGGGCTTCAGTAGTTGTGGTGCACAGGCTTAGTTGCTCTGCGGCATGTGGGGTCTTCCCGGACCAGGGCTCGAACCCGCGTCCCCTGCACTGGCAGGCGGATTCTTAACCACTGCGCCACCAGGCAAGCCCAAGAGGTTTGTTTTAACAGTACATTTGGATTATTTGTTATTTCTTCTCCATACTCCCTCATCTCCATTATCTGTGTTAACAGAGAGATGGTTGTTTACAGTAGAGGTTTGTAACCTGAGTCCACGAACCTCTTGAAATGTATGCAGATTTTTATGTGTATACATATTTTACTGGCAAGAGTCAATGGTTTCATTAGTGCCTCAAAAGGTCTCTTAGTCCACAAATGGTTAAGAACCACTGGTGTATATAATTTAATGGGTCAAGTTGTTGTCTAACTGCCTTAAAAAGCGTATTAGCTCACTAGCTAATTAGCTCACTGCGCATTAGCAGTAAATATTTACTTAGTATTTACTAAGTCTTACCTTGATTGGTAGCCCAATTACCATAAAATTTTGGAATAAATTTCTTTACTCACTTTGGAAGTATTTTTAAACACACACACACACACACACCACACACTCAAATCCCCAAAAGCCCTCTAGCAGCTAAGAAACAAAAAGCGAATTAGAGAGCTTCAAACAAAATTATAATGTTAACTTTTAAGAGAAGTAATCATTTTTTACAGTCATTTGAATCTTACATACATTTGAGCTCCTTTACTGAGATAATTTTAAGATTTATGGACTTAGAAAAAGACTTACCTTTGTGAGGACAGCCAAGTTCTCAAAATCAAATAAAGGCTAGATAGAACACTATCAAGTAACTAGTTCTAAATGAAGAAAGCAATAAATCATTTCACATATTAATTTAAAAATATTCTATAATTTACTGATGCCATATTGTGAAACATATATTGCTAAATTTGAGGTCCCGGTTTATATAATTTCTAAAATATCTCATGGTTTGGTGAAGATGATTCAGATACATAAGGGAAGAAGGGGATTATTCTAACTGGTCACAATAATATCATAGTGATAAAAGATTACAGGGAAAATCAGCAACTATAAATGAACTGAAACCAAAGGGAAACATAATTTTGGATTAAATGAGACTATCACATTTTCAGGAGGCAGAGGAGGTAAGAAGTGATAAGCAAAAAAGAATAATAAAATCAACAGGATTTATTTATGAAGGCATATTTATGAAGGCATATTGGGCAATATACGTTTATAGTTTTATCTTTAATACACAAAAATAATTATCTTCAAAAAATAATAATCATCAGACTTCCTTGGTGGTCCAATGGTTAAGACTCTGAGCTTCCACTGCAGGGGGCGTGGGTTCAATCCCTGGTCAGGGAACTAAGATTCCACATGCCACTCGGCCAAAAAGATAAAATAAAAACTTCTATTTAAAAAATAAATAAATAATAGTAATTATTATTATTATCTTCATGAATTGGAATTAACTACTTATGGATTTAGGATTAAAAAACACCAAAAGGTACTATATGATCTCTTTTATGTTTCAGTATTCCCAAAACTGACTTAAAATAAAATTCTGTTATAGGAAATTCCATTACAATAAATTACAAGGCACAATCTAAGTTAAGGTAGATTTTTGCTGAGTTGAGTTTTACATAAAATATGTAGGTGTCCTGCTGGGCTCAAAAAATACGTATTTTTTTAAGATTGTAATTTTATTTGTTGCAAAGTAATAAGACCTACAGAGCTATGTACCACAATTCTCCTAAAACATCAACTTGTAATTTATTTTCATTTTTCTTCCTTAAGCTCCTTAAAATGTTAAAGTGCTTTTAAAACTAGATTTAGTTACAAAGAAACTATTTAATTTGAATTTAATTAAGGCAAAACACAGTCTCTTGTATTAGCAATGACATATACCCAAAAGAAAGTGTCTTTCACCAGAGATTTACTTTACCAGATATTCCCAAATGAATGTCATAATAAACACAGAGAAGTCATTAAGCATGACTAATGGAATTACAAGAAAAAGAAATCTATAAACCTAGCAACCTTTGTAGGTATCATCGTGAGCAAGAAAGCAGTATAAAAGCAAATGTGGAGGGACTTCCCTGGTGGCTCAGTGGTTAAGAATCCACTTGCCAATGCAGCAGATACGGGTTTGATCCCTGGTCTGGGAAGCTCGCACATGCCGCAGAACAACTAAGCCCATGCGCCACAACTACTGAGTCTGCACACCACAACTACTGAAGCCTGCGCTCCTAGAGCCCATGCCCCGCAACAGGAGAAGCCACCGCAATGAGAAGCCTGCGCACCACAATGATTAGCCCCCACTCGCGGCAACTAGAGAAAGCCCGCACGCAGCAAGGAAGACCCAACGCAGCCAAAAATAAATAAATAAATAAATAAATAAAGCAAATGCAGAAAATATATTGAAATAATAACAATGTTCAGGGTTGCAAGAAGTTAAATGAGACCATTTTTTTTTCAGAAGTTGAAAAAAAACAAACACCTTCAATATGAAATGAATGGTAACCTAGCAGAGCACATACACAAGTAAAATAATATAATTAATTTATTATATTTATAAACAGTATAATTCTCCATCAGCTTATATATAAAAATATGAAACATTCCACCAAATATAGGAAATAACTCAGTCCTCAAGTTATTTTAACTCTGAAAACGTTAAATACAATTTAAATGATTTTAATACCGTTCATCAAAAAAAGATGTCATATAATCATACCAAAAAAGTATATCATGCCAAATATTTAACATAAACATCATAAACTACTTGTTTTTCTGCTCCTAAAAAGGAAACACTGAAAACAAAACTGGTTTTGTTTTCTGAAAACAAACTGAAAACAAAAACAGGTTTCTCATTCTGAGATAAATCAATATACAAAAGTCATTTAAAAAATAACTTTTCCCCCAGCTTTATTGAGATATAGTTGACATATAACATTGTATAAGTTTAAGATGCAGATGTAATGATTTGATATAAGTACATATTGTGAAATGAATACCTCAATAAGGTTAGTTAAGTTACATCCATCAACTCACACAGTTACAATTGGCATTTGGTGAGAACTTTTAAGATCTATTCTCTTAGCAACTTAAAATATACAATATATCAATAGTATTGTTAACTATAGTCACCATGCTGTAAATTACATCCCCCAAACTTATTCATCTTAATAACTGGAAATCTGTACCATTTAACCACCCTCATCCACTTCCCCACTGTCCTCCCCTGGAAACCACCAATCTGCTCAGTTTCTAGGAGTTGGGTTTTTTTAGATTCCACATGTGAGTAAGGTCATACAGTATTGTCTTTTTCTGTCTGACTTATTTCACTTAGCATAAGGCCCTCCAGGTTCATCCACGTTGTCACAATGGATTTCCTTCTTTTTATGGCTGAATAATATTCCATGTGATCTCTCTCACATTTTCTTTACCCATTCATTAAAAATAACTTTTTTCTTGATTACAAAAGTATTTCCTATTCATTATTACCTACTTATTACAGAAAAATGGGAATATACTAGGAAGTGCACACATACATACATACATCCAGAATCCCACAACCCAGAAGAAGTCTTTTTTTAATGCCTATTCTTAACGCCTATATGTACATATATATTTCTTTTATGAGTTACTTCATAAAAGCTACTGCTTTTATATTTGTCCTGTTCAAATTTACCAATATAATTGGAATGTAATGTTCAGTTCTGTCCCAACTAGACCTCTCACACTTGGATATTAAAAATTCAAAACCATAAATTTTGATGTCACTTTTCTGGAACAAAATTTCAAATGTGCGCTTAAGGTAATAAGTTATCCTAAGGACCCATTCCTTTAAAATTATGTGTTTTGCTCTGGTATTGCAAAAGAAAAGGATTATGCTTCATGACCAACTCAGCATGTTCACTGCAGCCATACTATTCAGGAAGCCAAATATTTTCTATTTTGTTTTGATATCTTCAATGGTTAAGGAGTAAGGCCAATCTCTACACACATTACAATGCATTTAGTATTTTTACTTGATATTTAAATTCACTGCAAGAAAAACTCATCTTTAAAATATGCCCACATTCAGGGTCTCCAAATATTGTTACACAATTGAAAAATTAACAACAAAAGAACGAGGAATATTTGCACTGCCTCCCTATGTATTAGACCTTCCATACCTTTTGGAATAAGACGCTACAAAGTCCATTTCTCGCTATCATTCTTTCTTACTTTCTACCAGAAACAGATCACAAATCCTAAAAACATAAATCCATAGGCTGAAGCGACTGTTTCATTTTGTAAAGAACTATATATTTCTGTAGATACATAGTTTGCTACTTTTTTCAAGCCTAAAAGAGGACCAAAAGATTTTCAGAAACATGAAACAAAAGGAAAAATAAAATTAGCATTATTTCTGAGAGAATATTTTGCCTAGTTTAAACCATTAATGAATAAACTGTAGAATGCTATATTACGAAGCTGATAAATCCCAATTTTTAGTACTTTAACAGATTAAGTGCTGAACAGTTTTTCTTTCTTTCTTTCTTCTTCTTTCTTTCTCTACAATGATATTTTAAAATACAGTTTATTTAAAACATTTCCCCAGGTTTGGATTTTTAAAAATCCTACTCTTTACAAAAACACAGCGATTTACTACCAGCTATAGGCTCTGAATTTTAGACAATACAAAATATTTTTTCACAAACTTTCTCATTGACTCTCACCTAAAGGCTGGAAACTCCCACTGAAGGCTTTTTAAACTCATCAGACATATACTAAAAAACAAACAAAAAAAACACCTTTAATTGTAGGATCTCAGTGACACAAACGTAAGGAAATTCTGAGTTATAGATACTTCACATTAAGCTTTTTCCACTGACATTGTAACTTTTGTCAACATTCAAAGAAAATTCAACCCCGGTCAAAGGTGACAGTTTGACAACCCTGGAAGCTCACATCCTCTGTTTATTTGAGCAAGTTCATACTCTCTGCTCAGGAAATTGAAGGTTTTTTCATCCCTGACTTGATCTCTCAAATTCAAATCACTGCACTTTAGGGTTGTGAATTCTGTCTCCAAGACCTAACGTCACAATCCACCTCTAAGAAAAGTGCTGATAGAAAACAAGCATCAGATATGAAAAGGAATACATTTCTGAGACTAGTTTCTAATGGTCTTTCCACGGCTCTAAACACACAATAAATTCAGTTGCCTTAAGAATTATCCCCCCAAATTAACATTCTTAAGTCCTTCTAGCTCAAAAATCACAATTACTAGCTTTACAACAAGAACAGGACCATAAACCCCTTCAAAATAAAGTTGTAAATAAAATGTGCCGGATACTTGCATTCTCAGTCAACAAACATGCAGGTCTCAAACCACACTGGCAAAGAAGATCCTTTTGTTTATAAATAGAAGCCAAAGAGACAGCTTATAGCCCTTCTCCTGTGATGTACATGGTAACGCTAGTAGGACAACAAAGGACAACTTATAGTTAAAATTAAAACTTTCTCAGGACTTCCCGGGTGGCACAGTGGTTAAGAATCTGCCTGCCAATGCAGGGGACACGGGTTCCAGCCCTGGTCTGGGAAGATCCCACATGCCGCGGAGCAACTAAGCCCATGTGCCACAACTACTGAGCCTGCATGCCACAACTACTGAAGCCCGCGTGCCTAGAGCCCATGCTCCACAACAAGAGAAGCCACCACAATGAGAAGCCTGCACACCGCAACAAAGAGTAGCTCTCACTTGCCGCAACTAGAGAGAGCCCGTGCGCAGCAACGAAGACCCAACACAGCCAAAAATAATAAAATAATTTTAAAAATAAAATTAAAAAAAAATTTTTAATTAAGACTTTCTCTGTTTTAATATAATTTCCATCAGGAATATATAAGTTGGAAAAACACCTATCATCACCATCATAAACTTCAAAAAAATTCCAAATATACATTTAAAAATTTCTATTAAAAAAACACAAGAGTGCATTTTGGAACACAAATAAAGAACTATAAGCCTTAAAGAAATCAAATGTCTCAATGCAAAGTTGCAGTTGCCTGCTCTCCTTCACAGTGCAGTGGGTAGCAATGCAGCCTCTGGAATCAGCTCGGCCTGGGTCTGGATCCAGCCCTGCCATTAGCAGCAATGTGACCTTGAACAAATTACTTAACTTCTCTTTGGCCACTTCTTCATCTTTCAACTGAGGATAATACCCACCCCTCTGAGAATCATGAGTTAAAACATGGCAAGAGCTTATAACAGTGTCTGCTTGGCACACTGTAAGTGAATGATGTTAGGTATTATTTTTATTCTCTTTCTACTTTTAGGTTTGGGGCATAATTTGAAGTATTTTTAAATTAATTTTCTGATCACTTTTTGAAAGATGGCATAATAATTATTATATAAATAATTAGTACACCTTCCCAGATGAGCTTACGGTAAGCAGAGCTATAGCCCAGGGTGGTAAATAGTTTTTTATACAAATCATGGATGTGACGGTTACTGGTAGCTTTGGCTTGATTTCCCATATGCAAAAAAAAATCCCCTACTAGGAAAAACAAGCAGTATTAGAGAAAACTTGAGTTTGTCCTGTTATCATTGCAGGGTAAAGCCAAAGCCACTTTTACTAGCCTGATGGGCGTTGAAAATATTAGTCACCAAATTAATCCCAACAAATAACAATAATTGATTGGCTCATTGATGTATTTCCCCTTGTCTTCCCCAATCTTTCTCTAACTAGTCAGAAAGGGAAGTTTTCATATCTTCTGAGAATCTCATTACTGCTCTCAAACCATACTCTATATCTTAGTATAATTAAAAAATGAGTCAGCATAAGCACCTCAAAAAACTAGCATAGAATATGGAAATATTTCTCTTCATAACAGAAATCTGGAAACGCATTTTTTAAAGAGTTAATCAGAGTGCCAAAGGCAATGGAGGTACAAATGGAGAATGACTGTTAGATTTTGCAAGCTAGCTTCCAAAAGATAAATGTTCTTTATCAATCAATATATGTATTTTTCATCTTAATAGTACTACAATACATGAGAAATGGAGGTAATTATTATAAATAAACTCAATGAAGAAAATATCCAGTATATGACATATAACTTCTCCTTTCTTGACTATGGGGTGGGGGGGGGGGGGGAGGTCAAGATACTCTACATATTAACCTTATTTGCAAACTGCATTACTATGCAACATGCTAACGCAGTATTGCCTTTAGTGATGTGATCCAAAAGAAAATTCAGGAGAGAGAAACTGCCCCTACACTGCAAATATGTTTGAATGCCAATTTAATCAGGAGTCTATTTAGTCATTACACTTCTTAGAATAAAGTTAGCTGAAGGCTAGGAAAAGGCCACTTGCTTCAATCACTGAAACAATACTATCCGTACTCCTTTCAAGGATATTCTTCTCCGCAAGCCTCCAAATAACTCATACCCCAACATTTGTATTAAAAGGGACCTACCACGTAAAAATTATCCAGGAGGGTCAAGAAAGAGTTTTATGGCTGAGGGTGATTCCTCCAAAGTTCTACCACCACCATACCCTGAATTTCTCCATGTGCTTATTTAACTCCTCCATGATATTCTGTGTGCCTTTTAGGTGAGGTCAAAAAAATGGCTATAGTCACTGCTAAATAGATGCTATATCTTATAAACCTATGGCAACCCCTCTTGAAAGCACTGACATTCAAAGCTACACGTAACACATTTTCACTCTATCTTAGTGCTACGCATTTTTAAAAAAATTATTATTTATTTATTTATTTATTATTTATTTTATTTATTTTTGGCTGTGTTAGGTCTTCTTTGCTGTGTGTGGGCTTTCTCTAGTTGCAGAGAGCAGAGGCTACTCTTCGTTGCAGTGCGTGGGCTTCTCATTGCCGTGGCTTCTCTTGTTGCGGAACACGGGCTCTAGGCGCACGGGCTTCAGTAGTTGTGGCATGAGGGCTCTGGAGTGCAGGCTCAGTAGCTGTGGTGCACGGGCTTAGTTGCTCCACAGCATGTGGGATCTTTCCCAGACTAGGGCTCGAAACCGTGTCCCCTGCATTGGCAGGCGGATTCTTAACCACCGCGCCACCAGGGAAGTCCCAGTGCTATGCATTATTCTAGGTACCTGGGAGGAAAACAGAAAGCAGCAGCCCCATTTTTCTGTTAATTGCACCTTTGTTGTGGTAGTTAAGATTCCTTCCAAGGCAGCTAAACCTTGAAGGGAGCTGGGAAGATTTGGGATGTCTTGCCTTTCCAATTGGGTACTCGGTAGAGCTGTCATAAAGCAGTACAATGGGTCAAAGACAAACCACATGGCATCTGATCCTCGTCTTTATATGTTTAAGATAAAAATGTGACACCACGAGAAGGTTAACATGTGGACCTAATTTTGAAAATACAAACAGGAAGCACCCCCACCCCAATATTGCCATTTTAAAAAAAAGGAAACCAAGCTTCAAAGATACCTTCCAAGGAAGTCACGGGTGTGACCAAACTAACAAAAGTAATAAAACGTCATCTAAAACCCTGAAACCACGAAAAGTGAGGGTCTCGTTCAACTAAAAGTTGAACATGTGTAAATTACTCCTCTCTTTGATTAGTAAAAACAGAACAGATTTAGATATGTAAAGTCCTCTCCAAACTGGCTTAGGTTTTTTAATAGTAAAAGGATCATCACTAATAAGAAAACATCCAATGTAAACAGGCTACTTAAAATAAGGACATGACAATTAACAGAAGGCAATTAAAAAATTTAATCACTGTGATGCTCACAATTTAAGTGTACAAGAAACTGTCTAATCAATGGAAACTAGATTGTTAAATTTGACTCTCTTATTCCTAGAAATAAGCGTAAAACTGTTGTGTTTCCAACACCGCAGAGGAAAAAAATACTTCTGATTTTAGAACGGTTCTATTAACAAAGATCAGATTTAAAGAAAAATCTTTTCCTTTAAACGCCACACAAAACTGGGGACAGTGATACTTTCGAACAAACTTTTAAACATTATTTTTATTAAGAAGTGCCAGAGTCAAGGTATTTTGATACTTTATCATGCAGTAAAAGGATATTCTTCTGAAGAGCTCAGTAACCTAGAAATGTCATAACTTTTTAAAAGAATAAGTTTCAAATGCTCAAAACACATGAAGAAAAAACAGGAGGTTTTCTGCTTCCTTTTGTAGGAATAATGTGGTAATCTACACTCTAATAGAAGGGAGGAAATATGTGTCACTGGTAGTCCAGAAATCTGTGAATAGTTCATGAGATACATACATGTTTGCAGGGCACTAGAAGAGTTGAGCTTCCTCTGATTCTACCTTCAACCTGCAAATCTAATCTTGAGCATGTTATTTACCTATTTATAACACCTTGCTTTTATAATAAGACTACCTGTATTACCTACACAAAAATAAGCCAAATGAACCACCACAAGCACATTTATAAACATATACTTAACACAAATCACAAATGATTTCAATATAATCTGAAATAATTTTAACGTAACAATGTAACTTGAAACAAATGGACATAAGTACCCAAAGAGCAACAAATGATGCTTTTCACTAGTCCTGATGTGGTTTTTGCATATGTAAATAAAATTTTTTTAAAAATCAATTGAGGGCGGGACTTCCCTGGTGGCTCAGTGGTTACGAATTTGCCTGCCAATGCAGGGGACGTGGGTTCGAGCCCTGGCCCGGGAAGATCCCACATGCTGCGGAGCAGCTAAGCCCCTGCGCCACAACTGCTGAGCAACCCCTGCTCGCCATAACTAGAGAAAGCCCGCACACAGCAACGAAGACCCAGTGCAGCCAAAATTTAAAAAAATAAAAATAAATTTATTAAAAAAAAAATCAATTGAGGGCAAGAAAATGAAGATGAAACGAGAAGTTGGGGCACAATAGGAAGTGCTGACCAAAATATACATGTTGTAACACCCCAAACAAGGATAACACTTTTCCCCCCTTCCATCATATATATCATGAAGTACCCATTTAAGAAACATAGACACCTTAAATTTCCTAACACGATCCAAACTAACAGCCTGCGGGCAAAAATGTGAATCCTGACCAGTGAGAAGGGGGGGATAATTTATTTAGTTGGGTATACAGCAAAGATTCTGTGCAGTTTAGCTCCAAGTTATGCAATAACCAAACTGCTTGTGATAGAAATCAACTCGTGTTTTTTTCTGATGTTTTGCTTTTTTAAAAAAGATCTCTCCATTCCTTCCCTGTGTCTCAACCAGATGCTTGAAATTTTCATCTTCCCTACGGCTACAGAAAACAAGTAATCTACTAGGTAACACTTACCTGACCAAAGGTGTGGTGCTGTTTTGGTTAAACCAACAGACATCACAAACTGTCACATAATAAATTTTCTTAAAATTTGCAGCCCCCTTCTCCCATTTACAATATCAGTTCTAACTGTGATTTTCCAAGAGATGGAAATTGGTACCAAAACAAACCAAAAAAACCCAAAGCCTTGATATAAAGTCAATCAATAGAATTCCACCATTTGATATTATCAGAACTGATCTAATGTTCCTAGTGTTATGAAATTAGAAAAAAATGACTGGCACACTAAATAAAATACATCCTCTTCTAAGAACTATAGCCAATGAATATGAACAATGTAACCAACATAATATAAACAAATAAACAATAACAGAAAAGTGTTGAGGAAAGAGGCAAAGTTCTATTATCTTAATTGAACGATAGCAAAATTGAGATAGTATACTCAACAGCTGAAAGCTTATTATGGCCCAGGCGGCTATCCAAGCCCTTTTGAAACCTAAGATACAGCGGATGATAAACACCATTTGAAGACTGAAAAAAGGACCTAAGCTCAGCTTAATAATTTGGTGACACACTAGCCCTTTCAAGGGGCATTCCCCGAGGACATTCCAGAGACAATTTATGGAACTGTGTTTAGGCAAATATCTACTGCTTCTCTGTGCCTCGGGAAGAGCACTAATCTGAGAGTCTTCAGACCGACATTTCAGTTTCTGAAATAGCTGCTAAATAGCTAACTAAACAGCTGCGTGAACGGAGCAGGCCAATCGCTCCACCCATCTGGCCTCAGTTTCCTCATTTGTACAATAAAAGAATGCAGCATTACCGTCGCGGTCCTTTCCAGCTCTAACATTCTACGACCCACGTTGAGCACTATTTATTTGATACGGCGGTATCACATACAATGACAGGTTGAGAGGGGTCAAGAAGAAAAAGATCTGGCATGGCTCTTTGGGAAAGAGAGGATCGCTTAAAATTCTTGTGGTTCTCATTAAGCTCCTCTTCCTAAAAGCTGACGCTTGTTTTTCTCCCTCGCCTTTTCCATCACTGCTGGCTACAAGTGTCTGCAAACGCCTCTTGCTCCACACAAGTTCTTTCCTCTTTGATCTGCCTGACCATCTTGCCAGATTCCTTTAGCCTCAGACCAGCTTTGGTGACACAACGACTCCCCTTCCGACGCTGCGTATCTACCCCCAACACCAGGAGCACTTTTTAACTCTTTATCCCTGGCTAGAAAAAAAGAACGCACTGCGTCCACAGCCACACGCACAAGCCAGGGCCTGGCGGGTCCTGATGAGGGATTCCGCACCCCCGAGCCTGATCGAAACGTTCGTATTTGTTGTCTGGACTCCTTATAAGGTGCTGTTCCTTGAAGCTTGGCTAAAACCCCCCACCCCACCGGGCACCACCGGTCTCATCCCACCCCCAGGAGTCGCAGATACCTTTTTCTCCCTTTGAAAAAGGGAGAAAAGCGAGGAGCCGGCGGGCGCTATTCAGAACTGCAACACGAAGGTGTGAGGGGGCCGACGGTAGCCCACCCCGACACACGCGCACGCACGGTCTCTGCCCTCTACCCCTTCCGGCCCGCCGCAGCCTCCGCACGACGCCCCTCGCCCGCCCCCAGCCTTCGCCCCCCGTGGCCCCCCTCACCCAGCGGCGCGGTCCCCGCGCCCGTCCTCCCGGCCCAGGGAGCGATGGCGGCGGCGCAGCGCGGCCCTGCCGGGCGTCTGGGCGGCCGGGGCGCGGGGCCCCGCCCGGGCCGGCTCCCCGGCCTCCCTCCGCGGGCCCCGAGCTCCGGGCTGGCCCCGCAGCTCCTACCTCGCTTGGCCCCTCGGGCGCCAGCGGCTGCCTCCCGTCCGCTCTCTGGCTCGCCCGCCCGCTCGCTCGCTCCCTCCCTCGGCCGGGCCGCCGCGCTTAGTCGGCTGCGCTCGGTCCAGCCCCGGGTGACGGCTCCTGCCGCCGACTCTCCTCTCGCCCTGGCCCACGGAGGCGCGCGCGCGCGGAGGCTCGGCCGCGCGCGTCGTCCGCAGCCTCGAGCGCGCCCCGCGCCAGCGCGCGCCGCTTCCTGGTTCCGCCCGGCGCGCGCTCGCGAGCCCCGTGGTCCCTCGCCCCCCCCACTCCGCGGCCGCCCTGGAGAGGCCCGGAACCCCCTCAGCGCGCTCTGGGGGGCCGGCGCCGCGCGCAGCCCCTCTTCGCGGAGCGGGGGCGGCTTTGCCGCTTGGCCCCCGGGCCGGGGCCGCGGGCCGCGAGCACATGCTGCTTTGTTTGGGTGGGGTCTGCTGGCCCGACTGTTGTGGTCTTGTTGATTGGCACACACCTCTGCGGCCCGCCCACCTCCCTTCGCCCGGGCTGAGGTCCGCGTTTCGGGTCCAGTCCCTCCCCGGCTGAGGTCAGAAGTCCATCGCTGACCCATCAATAATTGCCCCGGGTTTGCTCCCTGGAGGGCGTTTCAGCCTGGGCTTCTGCCGCTTACCACACGGAAGAGCAAGAGGAAAGCCTGAAGGGACACAGCAGGAGTTTACAACTGGCCCTTGCCGAGTAGATCCATCCACTGTTCCAGAGTGAATCTATGGGGGACAGGGGTGTCTGAGACCATTTCCCTCTCTGGGGAATCTTGCTAGCTCCCACCAGTGGAGCTACGCGAGGGACTCTCTCCTCTATCTGGAGAAAGAAGAATAAGCAGGATCAGCTCTGTAGGATCCAGAAGAAAGGGAGTCTCTGAGGGCCTTTTCCATGTAATGGGGAGGGGGTGCAGTGTCTGAGTCACCCACTCTCCTCTCGCTACATCTCTGGAGCTGGCCAATGGTTTCCCTGGCAACCCTTCAAGGGCCAGCACCAAAGCAAGACATGTCAGATCTCCAGAAACCCAGTTGCAGGGGCAAAAGAAGGACCCCACAGATGCACACAGAGCGTCCCTTCCCTACAATCTGAAAATCTTCCTGTCCAGAGATGACCAAGATCTGCAAGTCCTCCTGTTCTCCCATAATCCTCCTTTAGCAGCTCTTCCCAGCAGCCTTCCCTTCACCTCCAAAATAACACCAGCCACAAAGATCTTTGTGTCTGCAGCTGATCACAAACTCTTTCTCCCCCACCCAGGCTACTGCTTTTATCCCACATTCTGAGCCAACACCTGGCATGGTGCTTTGCACAGAGTGGGTACCGGGAGCTTGGAGGCCAGAGCACGAGGACAGGCTGGAGCAGGAAGCTGGACGGAAGCACCAGCCCTGAGCTCTCTGGCAACCCCTCTGACAGTTACTGTCCAGGAGGTTTCAACACTTAGGCACACCACATTTCTCTTTCCTGTAAACTTTCATACCTGCACACATGCCGTTCCTTCTGCCTGGAATGTCCTCCTGCCACTCAGTGTGTGCCCTTCGGTGACGCTTGCTCCAGGCAGTACGAACCTCGCCCTCCCTGTTTCCAGCCACACATTTATGCCCCTATTACGGCACCTCTCGTGCTGAAGGACAATTTCTTGTTTACATGTCTCTCTACCCCCAGTGGCACACAATATCCCATTCACCTTTAAAATGCTCCCACCCCGTGCCCAGCCCAGAGCAGACACTCAATAAATATTTGAAGAACAAACCCTACACTCTAGGAATAGAAATGGAAACCAGGAGGACTGCATAGTAATTAAAAGCACAGAATCTAGAACCAGACTCATGGTCAGCTCCTTGAGCCATCAACCTGGAGCAAGCTTTTTGCCTTGATTTCCTCATTGTAATATAGTGACATTAATAGGACCTACCTCAGAGCATTGTTGTGAGAATTAAGTGAGTTAGTACACGTAAAGTGCTTCAAATGCTGTAAAGCACTATAGGGCTGTTAACTATTATTATTGTTTTTGGTAACAGCTAAGATTTACACCCCTCGTCCTAGGACCGGTCAGGTCTAGGACTCAATCCAGTTGCCTTAGCTGCAGGTCATCAGTGGCAGCAGGGTGCGAGTCTGAATGCTGGGAGGGCAGGGCAGGTACATCTCATAGCACATCTGTGACTGACCACTAGGCACCCAGCTAGATCTGGCTGGCTGCGTGCACAGACACCAAGGACAGAATGTTCTGGTGACTACCTCCACAGAACAAGAATGTTGTCAACCTGGGAGAGGAAGGCCCATCCAACACCTACCTCTCCCTACTTCCAATTCACATGAGGTGAGACCCTACCTGGGTCTCCTGGCTCTCCCGGGGCCTCAGGGACATAGTCCCCTAAGTTGAGGGGACAGCAGACTGAGACGTGACACAGAAGGAGCCCTAGAAAGAAAGAAACTGAATGGGAAGGCAGGATCCAGAAAGACCCTACAGAGAGCCCACATGGGAAGCTGCCAGAGACATAGCTGCAAATGCAGAGATGTCCACTGGTCAGAGAGTTGGGGTCATCTCTTAGCCCACCCTGGCCTGACCCATGAGAGAGAGAGGCTCGAGGGAGAGCCTGGAAGTCTGGTGGGCAGCCCTGTCCAGGCATCCCTTCTACTCTGCACCAGGGGCTGACCCCAGCCTCCTCTCCTTGCTCGCATGCAACAGCACGCGGCTTCTGCAGAGAACAGCCCCCATGCTTCCCATCCTCCCTCAGCCCTGCCCAGCCACAGGGAGATCATGAGGCTATTTTCTGGAAATGTAGCTGAAACCACAACCACGATCCCCTCTAGCCAGAGACCCACGCTCCTGTGGCTTCTCTCTCCAGAACTCTCCGTACCTCGGGAATCAGGTCGGTCCCTACCACACAGCAGCCACAAAAGCACACCTGCGGGAACTCCTTCTTCGACAGGTGGGAGCTTCCTCCCTATTAAGTCAATACAGGCCCCTGGAGCCTCGGGCACTCAGCAGACATGAAGCAGAGACATCTCCAAGGCCCCGGAATAGAGGTTTGTCATAGCCAGTGGTTCATGGAGGCTCTGTCAGTACCAGGGCTTACTTCTGCCAGAGCACGGGCAGAGAAAAGAGCCGAGTTCTACAGTGATATCTGGTTCCAAATCCCAGCTCTGCCAATTTAGCTGCTGTGTGACCTTAGTCAAAGTACTACACTTCTCTGAGGGCCTCAGTTTCCCTCATGTGTAACTCATAGAAGGTGTAAGTTATGTTTGTAAATGTATAGACTCTTTCTGGGGGTACACACAAGACTGTAGTTGCCCTTGTGGAGGGGACCCGAGGAACAGGAAAGGAGAGAGATTAACTATTCACCATATATCCTTTTTTTTTTTTTTTTTTTGCGGTACGCGGGCCTTTCACTGCTGTGGCCTCTCCCATTGCAGAGCACAGGCTCCGGACGTGCAGGCTCAGTGACCATGGCTCACAGGCCCAGCTGCTCCGCGGCATGTGGGAGCCTCCCGGACCGGGGCACGAACCCGTGTCCCCTACATTGGCAGGCGGACTCTCAACCACTGCGCCACCGGGGAAGCCCCACCGTATATCCTTTTAAATCTTCTGAGTTTTGTCTCATGTCCTATGCTACCTATTAAAACATTGGGAACATGAACATTTTTTCAAAGTAAAAAGTAGAGAGAGTGTTTGTGAAAGCATCACGCCTGGCTTGTGCAAGGCACTTGATAAATGAGTATTCTCTTTCTTTAATGCAGCCACCTTGCTGGGCTAGGAGGGAGCTGGCAGGGGGTGTGTTGGTTGGTATGTGGGATGTGGGTGACGGATGTGAATGTCCTTGCAGACCTGGAAATTCTTTCCCACTCCCTGTCTTGCTCCTGTGTGCCTCACCTGTCTGGGCTCCCTTCCAGCCAGAGTTAAAGGGAGGGCTCTCTGGAAAGCCCGAGGCACCACCACCCCCAACCCCCGCCTTCTGGGACGGGGTCATCGTGCCCTTTCCATCCAGAGTCCTGGGGCAATGCTGTAACGTCCAGAGAGGGTGTGGCTGACACATATGGGGGAGCAGAGTGTCACTCCAGCCAGTAATTTCCTGACTTGCCGGGTGCGTTAAGAACTCAAAAGTCAGCCCAGCACCAGGCAAAGATGAGGCTACTGCTGCCATGTGTGGGAAAGCAGGTCAGTAGGACCAGAGCAGGCCGAGGCCAGTGCAGCAGAGGAGAGAACCTTCTGGGTGCTGTGAGTCAGGATGTGTGAAAGGGAAACAGGGGTCTGCGCTAGAGAAAGGGAACCCCTGAGCTGTCAGAGCTTGGGGAAGCCCTGTGCTGTTTTAGGGCAGTATTTATGAAGCCACTATGACAAACCAAGCAGTAAGACACAGCGCTTTAGGCAACTAGTTAGAGCCATAAGATGTGGCCTGCAATACAGGGTTGTGGAGCTCCAGGAGGGCAGAGGAGAAAATACCTAGCTCTACTGGCTAAGGTCCCTGAGCAACTACTTACTATGCGCTCGGCTCTGTGAGTGAGTCTTCACAGCAATCCAAGGAGGTGAGTCTTGCTGTCCTTTTACAAAAGAGACCACTCAGCTCAGAGAGGCAGACTCATGTGCCTGGAGTCACACAGCAGAGCCAGGTCTGCCTTTCAAAGAAGTAAAGTAGTTTCAGGTCACACAGCTGCTAAGTTGGCAAAGCTGGGATTTGGAACGAGATCTAACTCAGCTCTTTTTGCTGCCCACGCTCTGGCAGAATCAAGCCCTGGCACCGACAGAGCCCCCTCTGATCCACTGGCTGTGACAAACCTCCGTTCTGAGGCCCTTCCTATCTGTTGAGTGTCTGATGTCCAAAGCCTTTGCGTTTTCCCCTCTGCCACACTGACCCTATGAAAGATGAGGAGGATGTTACCAGATGGCTAAGGGAGGAATGGCCTTCCAGGTAGAGGCAACGGAGGCAGCAAATGCTTGGAGTTGAGAGAGGTCAGTGCGTTGGGGGAACTGCATGGCTGAAGCACAGAGTGAAGGGAAGGCTGGTGTTTGGGGTCCATCACAGCAGCAAATGAAGACCAGGCCAGTAGCCAATAAGGAGGGGATGGGGCATTGGACCAGTCTTCATTTTGACTTCATATCCCCCACTGGCTTCTGGGGCTGGGGAGCTGATTCTGGAGGCTGGGAGCAAGCAGGGAAGATGTGGGTGGGTTTGTGCCTGCAATAAACTGGAACAATGGGAAACAGGGCTGGAGAGCAAGGAACCTCCTCAGGTCATAACAAAGAAAAGTGTCAGAGTGATGGGGAATGTGGGGGGGGAAGCAGATTCACAACCCCTCTCTCACATAATGCCCAGAGGGCTTGAGGTCCATACTGGGCAGGCTAAGACACAAAAGATTTCTTGTTGGGTTGGAAGGACAAGAAACTAGCTCAGCGGGAAGAGGGGCCTGGTAGTTATTGGGAATGAGGACGGGAGCCAGATCTGATCCAGGGCTGCTCAGGACAGTCACCAGGTCCATCTCCTGCCCAGGTCAGTGCTCGTGGCCCATCTCTCCTCTCTCCCGGGCCTACCCCTGCTGCCAGGAAGGTGGACGCCTCTCTGCCTTCCTTACTAGGGAACGTGTGCTCAGCCCAGACATTTCACCCCCTCCTCTCCCTGTCCTGCAAGCTTCTCTCCCAAGGCAGGTGGACAGGGCAGCTGGGCAAAGGAAGGCCAGCTTTCCCCCTCCCACTCACTGGGTGCAGTCCTGCACCCCTCCCTTCACTCTGTTCCCAGAAACAGAGGACAGTCGCTATGCCTCAGGCTGAAAGGCTCCGTGTTCCCTTGGTGACTTCACTGTAAGTTGAGTTCCCTGAAGAGTGGGAGAGGACAGGGGACGGGGTAGGAAGGGTGGACAGGCTGCCCCGGGACCCGAATTCACACCGAATTCCTCACGGCGCATGTACACCCTCCCTAGGTACCACTCTGTCTTCAGGGACAGGAATGGGCGGCATTTCCATAGGGAGGTACCAGGGTGAGGAGGTTCCGGGAGAGGCAGGGACACTGGTCTCGGAGGTGCGGTATGTGCTGAGCATAGGCCTGTGGTCCCCGCTTCCAGGAGCCTTAAGGGTGGGGGCTGGAGAGGAGGTGGAAGGTCCCCACAGAGGCAGGGCGGGGGTGAAGCAGGATGCTTAGGAGCCCACGGGCTTCAGCTTTGGCTGCCCTGCTCTGCTGGGGCACAGACATACTTCCTGGAACACCTCTAGCTTTCCTGGGAAGGCTCTTCACTCCCCACCTCCCCTCTGGCTCCCACACAACAGGAACTCTCCTTGAAGAAGGGACTTGGAGCAGAAGAGACAAAGGCATCTCTGTACCATCTCCCCCCACCCCCAGGGACGGTTAGGTCAAGGTGACCTCAATCCGTTCTCCCCAAGGTAGGGGCATCAGCAGGGCCTCCTTCACAGCTAACCTGGTCTCCAAGGGCCAGAAACAGGACTTGGGATCATTGTTCCCTTCCTGTATAACTCAAACCCACCTCTGTGTAACACACAGGTCACACGGCCTCGTTCAACAGAGCAGGGGCAGGGACCAGCATAGCGACGGAGGCGCCACGCTTGGTGCCACAAAACAACCATGGGCTAGAGTGAAGACTACGGTGTGCGCTCAGGGTAGGGAAAATTACAAAAGGTTGAACGGAGATCCTGCCCACAGAGCCGGGCAACTTGGATCCTGGTGCCAGCTGTGCATTTACTGGCCAGACTGCTGTGGACAGGACTCTTTCCTGGACTAATCAAAGGGGAAAATTCTGGTTCTGCCCACCTTCAAGGCTGTTGCAAAGATCAATTGAGTTGAAGAGCTCAGCCACGTTTGTACATGAATATACCATGATTCAGTTCAAGATATGTGCATAGAGTGTGAACTACAGACTAGGCTAGGGATTATTATGATTCCTATTAAAATGCAGCCAGTCTTCTTTTGGGGAATGTCTTCCTGTGAGAATTTTTTTTAATCTTTCTTCATTCCCCATGTAATGCTGTGACTTGGAATAGGGGATGAGAGGCAGTTAGGGGTGGCAGCCTGGGACCCCAGCTCAGTTTAGACGCGAGGAGGTTTCTGATCTTCCTGAACCCCCCATTCTCTATGCCTCAGTTTTCTCCTCTGTAGTCTGGGCCCGTAAAACCACCAGGGTGCTTTGCTTTGTGGTGGGAAATAGCAGAGACCAAACCAGGGGACTGAAAGCAAAAAGAAACCCCAAATTTGACAGTTCCGGGTAGTTGCGTTATCCGGAGCCCTAACCACAGTCACCTCTGCCCCCAGCCTAACGCTGACACCCTTCCCTCCTCCACTCTCTTGGTTGGCCTTTGCCCATCCTGGGAAAGCTCCAAAGCTCCTCCCCTCCCACTGCATCTCAAAAGGAGAACAGAGGCACAAAGAAATGGAGAGCAACCCAGGCAGAATCAAACAGAGACCCAGACAGAGACTTAGAGAGAAAGAATCAAATGGAGAATCAAAAAGCAAGAGGAAGAAACATGCAACAAAGGACACCCGAATTCAGGGCCTCACAGAGAGGCCAAATGGGGACAGATCCAGAGGTGCAGGGAAACAGCTGTCGCCACTGGACACAAGGGGGAGAGGGGGGCATGTGAGAGCTCTGAAGGCACCAGGGTGTACCCTTTTAGGCCAATCCCTCTAGTTTTGTTCATGGGCACCCCAATGCTAGCTTTTTTTTAGGACCCAGGAGGACCCACCCCCCTAGCCAAGCCCAGTCCCATCCAGCCAGATGTTTGGTGTGCAGGGCTGCCAGCTGGAGCAGCAGGCCCCCGCAGGCCCTGGGGAGGAGGCTGGAGAGGCGACTGCCTGGAAGTGGGGAGGCAGGGCCCCCATTCTGAAGCTGGCATTCCCATCCCACCCTTTCCAGATGCCCAGATGCGGTTGCATGGCAAGGGTGGTCCTCTCTTGGAAACTCAAGGAATCTGCTCCCACTGACTGACTTAGCCACCTGCTCACAGTGAGAGGCTGGAGGGCACAGGTGCCACATCGGGCCGACCCACTGTGTCCTCGTGACACTGACCGGGTCACTTCCCCTCTCCAGCCTGTGTTTCCCCATTTGTAAAATCATCTTTACGTTTTTTTTTTCCAGCTCTGACACTTGGCTGTCATTCTAGGTGAGCCCCTAGCTGTGTGTCAGGCCCTCCTCTGCCAGATCCGTTGCACAGGGTAGAGGAAGGAAAGAGGGAGAGGCACTGTGCTTCCTCCTCCCTAGAGCAAGTTTTCCCCAATCCCTTGAACCCCTTTACAGTTTTCAATTCCTTTCCTTGCGATCCTGCCAACTGAGACCGTGACCACGCATGGAAGTGTGTCGGGGGTGGGAAGGGGAGACAATCCAGCTTCTGCAGCTTTAAACTTAGGTTTTCTCTGACGTGAAAGAATGCAAGTGGGGAGGTAGTGAGCGGTAAGAAGATGGGGGGGGCACATGAAGGGGGGGACGGCATGGAGAGAAAAGGGCAGATCCAAGAAGGAATTCGGGTGGGAGGGAGGGAGAGGAGAATGATTGCCCCCAGTACATGAGGTCTTGGCCCAGCTGGCCCTGAGTGGGCTGCCAGACTGGCCCCTCCCTTGGTGCTGCCAATACCAGCTGCCAGGCACGGGGGCGGCCCCAGAGGAGAGGGAAGCTGGGTAAAGGGAATGGAAGGCTTCCAGGGCAGCCTTGCCCAACTCCACAGGCCCCATAGGGGGGCTCTCGGGGAGGGGGCTGGGACCCAGGCGAGGCTCAGGGAAGGTGTGCCCTGCTCTGTCAAGGCATATAGGCAGTCCTGAGCTTGTGACGATTCAAGACACCCCTCTCTGGACTTTCTGAAGACAGGACCAGCCTCAGATGTGACTGGGCTGGGGTGAGTGGAGAGGCAGGATCATGTATGGACCATAGGCTGCGGACTAGGCCCTGTGCCCACTGTGGGACCCTACGCAAGCCCCCTCACCTCTCTGGATTCCATTTCTTATCTGCATAATTTCAGGGGGTTGAAACATTTGCCTGCCAGGGTTTTCTTTTTTCTACTGCAGGCGGGGGGTGCACAGTGGCGGGAGTGATGGAAGGAAGGGCGGTGGGGCCCCCTGGGTGAGCTGCCTTCTCTGGAATCCCCGGTCTTTCCCCTCAATACGCTTTGTCTCTGAGATTACAAAAGCTGTGTCCCCAACCCACACAAACACACACGCACACACACACTAAACTTTTTAAATCTAGAGACTCAAAAGATGACAAACGCCAGGGCTGGAAGGCAGGTCCAACCCTTCCCTCCTCCCTTTTTACAGATGAAAAAACTGAGGCCCTGCGTTGGGATTTCCGAAGCCCGGGATTTCCCAGCCCTCCCACCCTCATCCTCCAGCCACTCCGTCCGCGGCAGCTCCGCGGGGCCGCCGGCGAGGGCTGGCTGGGACTCCCGGGTGACCCGGCCATCGGGGCAGCCCATGTGCTCGGCGCCAGCCCCGCCTCGCTGCCTGGGGCCCGGCCGCGGCCGCCGCCGCTGTGCACTCGCCGGGGAGCTAGCCACCAAGGGCGGAGGCAAGGAGGGAACGACCGAGGCTGGGAGGGGTGTTGGCGAGAGCTCGCGCGCTGTGTATGGTCTATCAGAGGCAGCTGACCTTTGAGGAGGAAATCGCTGCTCTCGGCTCCTTCCTGTAGTAACAGCCGCCGCCACCGCCTCCGCCGCCGCCAGGACCCCGGGCCGGGAGCGAGCGTCAGCCCCGCAGCCTGACGGCTCTGCGCGACCAGGTGGGTGGCCCGGCCGCGCGTCCCCGGCGGCGCGCGCCCAGAGGGCGACCCTGGCTGCTGCCCCGGCCCCCTCACCGCGGGACCCGGAGCCCGACGGCCGTAGGGGTGCAGGGGACGGTCCCCGGGACCGAGAGGGAGTTTCGGCGCAGCGCGCAGCGCGGACGAGAGACGAGGGACGCGGGACGCGGGACGCTGATGCAGGGAGGGAGCCGAGGGTTGACGCCATCCTCGCTGGCAGAGGGCAGGGGGCGCTGTCGGACTGGACAGTGGGAGACCTCGGGGCACAGCTTGGGGGACGCAGCCCAAGAGAGGGAGTGTCTGTCTCCCCAGCCCTCTCTCCTTAACCCCATCCACGTGCTTACGGTGACAGAGCCGTCCAGTGGGAACCGTCGGTGGCGTTGCCCAAACGTTGGGCTGGAATATCCCCCGTTCCCAGAAATGGGGACTCGGGGTTCGAAGCAGGGTGGGGGGATTCTTGCAGCCCTCCCCAGAGGGCTCTTGGGCCTCCGCCATCAAGTTTCTCTTTCAGTTTCTAGCTGTTCCCACCCCGGGGAAGCCCCGGTGGGGCGAGGGGAGAGGAAGAGGGGGAGGGCACCTGACTTTCGGGAGCCCCTCCCCAAGCCTCAGCGGGTTCCTCGCTGGAGGGAAGGGCGGCCTTCCCCTCTTCACCCTCTCTCTTCCCGCACAGGAAAGCGTGTCTGTGGGAGGGGAGGGGCCGGGCCTGACTGCGGTCCAGGGATGGGTGGGCATGGCAGGGCCAGGGGCAGGCCCAGCCCTCGCCTCTAACAAGGAGGCGCCTCTTCAGCCCTCTGCTCGCGCTAGGTGAACGGACATGGCGGGCTGGATCCAGGCCCAACAGCTGCAAGGAGATGCTCTTCGCCAGATGCAGGTGCTGTATGGGCAGCACTTCCCCATCGAGGTCCGGCATTACTTAGCGCAGTGGATCGAGAGCCAGCCGTGGTAGGTGCCCCTGCCTGGTGCCATCCAGGCCCCTTGGCCTTTAGGTCTCCTCTTTGTGGTTTGGTGAGATTCTGGTCCTGTCGGTCCCGCTCTGTGCAGAAGGGGCGGTGTCCTTGGGAAAGGGGAACAGGGAAATGGGAGTCTGGGATTGGAGAGGGAATGTTTCTAGACTCTGGTGCCTGTGGAGCTGCCAGGAACAAGTCTTGTGGGCACGAGCCTTGGATTTCCACGTCCCTCTTGGTGCCTGACCTCCATGCCCAAGGAGGCGCCATAGCAGGCTTCTCTCTCCTGCCCTGCCCCAAGGGATGCCATCGACCTGGACAATCCCCAGGACCGACCCCAGGCCACCCAGCTCCTGGAGGGCCTGGTGCAGGAGCTGCAGAAGAAGGCAGAGCACCAAGTGGGGGAAGACGGGTTCTTACTGAAGATCAAGCTGGGGCACTACGCCACGCAGCTCCAGGTGGGTGTGAGCTCCGGGCCACGCAGCTCCAGGTGGGCATGAGCTCCAGGCCACGCAGCTCCAGGTGGGTGTGACCTTGGGGCCTCGAGGCTCCAGGTGGGTGTGAGCTCCAGGCCATCTGCAGGGTGCAGTGTCCGCCTTCTCTTTTCAGCACCAGAACCCCTGGTATTTTTCCTGGTTTGGCCACTGACTCACCGTATGACCCTGAGCTTATCGGCAACCTTTCTGTGCTTCGATTTCCCCCACCCCCTCTTTCTAAATCAGACCTGTCAGATTCCCCTTAGCATGTTATAGAGCAAGAGGTGGGGCGTGTTTGTCCCCAAGAGAAGGGGGATGGGTGAAACTGCATTCTGGGCAGATCAAGCAGAAGGGGTGGGGGTAGAGCAAGTCGAGATTCTGTTGTCAGAGATACTGACAGGTTCTAGAAATGAGGCAGCGAGGCAGCCACACATCCCTCTTGGGGCTCTTTTAAAGGCTTTTCAAAGAGCTGCTGAAGTCGTGTGCAAGAGGAGCAGAGTTGTCCTGGAGCCTTGAATTAAGGTTTTAGATGTAAGGCGTAGCTTCTTCTTCACCTGAGGGTGCGGGGGGAAGGAATATAGGGGAGAGAGGAAGTTTTTGTGGCAGCAGGAAAGGGGTGAGGGTGGTAATCATAGCTGAGCATTTGTTGGAACTCACTTGAATATTTAGAGAGCCCTCCTTAAATACCAGCAGCAGGGTGCCAGAAAAAGAAAAAGTCCATCCCAGAAGAGGCAGGAAACACAACTTGGTGGGAAGAGGGAAGCAAAATAGGAACCCAGGGCCAGGACTATAGTGGAAGTACCTTGACTTTGGCATTAGATGCCCTGGGTCTTGAGTCATCTGCTCACTCCTTTGCCTCTGGACAAGTACTTAATCTCTCTGAGCACCAGTTTTCTCATCTGTGAAATGAGGATAACAGTTTCTGCTTATGTCATAGGGTTTCTATGATACACCAGTCAAAGGAGATGGCAGATTGGAAGTGCTTTGTAAACTTTTTCTAACGCACTGCAAACCAGTTATGAAGATCTGCGAGGGGAAATCAAGTCAGGGAGAGATAGAGGTTCTGGTGACAGTTCCTGAGGCTTCCCAGGGGAAGCTGAGGCAGGGGCTGGGGGAGAGGAAGGGGTGGGCGTGGCACTGCAATGGTCATGGTGGGAGCAGAGGATGGCCACTGGCAGCTGCTGTTGGATTCTTTCAGAACACATATGACCACTGCCCCATGGAATTGGTGCGCTGCATCCGCCATATTCTGTACAATGAACAAAGGCTGGTCCGAGAAGCCAACAATGTGAGTGTCCCATGGGTTTGGGGAGAGGTTTTGGGAAGTCCTTCTACCTGCTTTTGTATGTTTTATAAACACTGACGTGAGAAAGCACCAAAGAAATAAAAGACATGGGCAAGTGTGAGAGGCAGTATCACATGCAGGTGGAGACTGACACCCGACCCCCACTCCCCGGCTTCAGTCCCTGGCTCTACGACTTACTAGCTGTGTGACTTGAGCAAGTTACTTAACCTCTCTGAGCCTCTGTCTTTTTCTATTATAAATGAGGACAGTCATAGTATCTACCCTGTAGGGTTATTGTGTGATACTATGTGGGCAAAGGATACACAAACACAAATGAAACAGAAAAGGAAGCCCTAAAAACACACATACACATCAGGAGATGCAATCTGTGTCAGCGATGGCATTACAAATCACCAGGAAAAAGATTTGTCATTCAATAAATGGGGCTGGAGACAAAAGAAGAAATATCCTCTGGTGTGGTCTATGAGGGGAAACAGAGCCGAGGTCTATGTCAAAAGTAACCCGGCAAGCTCAGAGAAGCGAGGCCTAGCGAGGCCTAGCGAGGCAGAGCAGGGACTCATCCCCCATGTTCTGAAATCATAAAGGCATCAGACATTGCTTGGACAATGGTACAAATGGTATATTATCTGCAATAAAGCAAAATGAATTTCATAAAATGATATCCCATAGGTAAAGACCACAGACTAGTGCCTGGAGCAAAGTCATATTTATTATTTACTTGTGGTGGAGACTGATTTCAAGAATTTGAGAGTTCATTCAGTAAACATTTATTCAGGTCTTGCTGTGCATCTGACACTGGACTAGGACGGGAAAAACAGATAAAGTCCTGGTCTCCACCTAAAGGGAATTCAGGCGATGATAGATTCTTTAGGTGTCAGCTGAGTGCTAAGCGGGCCTCTTTGGAAAAAGGATCCAACTCAGACTGGAGTAGGCTGGCTGGTGGAGGGGAGGGTGTCCTGAGGAAAAAGATGCCCGAACTATAGTGGGAAAAGAGGGAGGAAAGAGGCAGGATGAGTTTTCTAGTCAAAAATAACAGCAGTATATGTGAGGGCAGGAAGGTACAAGCCACCTTGTGACATTCAAAGAACTGTAAGTGTTCAGTGCTACTGGGGAGAAGGGAGCCAACTGGGCAGAAGCCAGGTCACAAAGGGTCAACTGGTACAACTCTTAACTTGGTGCAATTACAGAGCTATCTGTAAATGTACAAATGAGTTCGGCTGCAATTAAGAAACACATGCCTACGATGCAGGTGCTGTCATGGTTGGGGGGAAATAATTGTTCTCCCAGTCATCAAGCTGTTCTTCAACACCTCTGATGTCCTGGGCCTTGGGGATTTTGTGGTGCACAAGACAGACAAGGTCCTAAGCCTTAAGGAGTTCACATCCTAGTGCAGGGAGGCAGACAAGAAAGAACATGCAGGCTTCCCTGGTGGCACAGTGGTTAAGAATCCGCCTGCCGATGCAGGGGACACGGGTTCGAGGCCCGGTCCAGGAAGATCCCACATGCCGCGGAGCGGCTGGGCCCGTGAGCCATGGCCACTGAGCCTGCGCGTCCGGAGCCTGTGCTCCGCAGCGGGAGAGGCCACAACAGTGAGAGGCCCGCGTACCGCAAAAAAAAAAAAAAGAAAGAAAAGAAAGAACATGCAAGAAAAAGGTACCTTCGGTAAGGGAGGTCCTATTTTAAATTGGCTCATCAGAGAGGGTCACTCTGAAAAGGTGCCAGTGGAAGTGCCAGCAGGAAGGTTAGGCCCTGAGGCAGGAACATGCTTGTGTATTCAGGAACAGAAAGTAGTTGGCGTGCTTCAGCAGCAGTGGCGCTGCGGGTAGGGTAGGCAGAGGCTGTCGGCTAGGGGCGTGGAGGGTGTGGAAGGAGTTTGGATTTTATTCTGAGAGAAGGTCATTGGAAAGGCCCTAAAGACTTGGTTGAAGGGATAGATCCGACCAGGTTAGTTAAATGACTGGATCCACAAAGCCCTTGTGGATGCCTCCCCTGTCACTTCATTTGGGGTCTCCAGGATGCCACCTGTGAGCGG
>NW_006771814.1:417129-418643 GCF_000442215.2 Lipotes vexillifer
CTCAGTCACAAGAAGGTCTCGAGTGAGGACACAGATGATGTGTGTTCACACAGCCTTGTCCCCCACTGTGTCCCCAGCACCTAGCACAGGTGGCATCGTGGCATCGGGTCAGCGAATGACTACGAAATGAGGGGTCATCATCATTAGTAGGAAAACCCAGGTAACTCCTGGGACATGTTGAGTTCTAGTCTCTCCAGAGAGAACCCAGATGGACCCTGTGTGGGATACTCTGGTGGAGGTTAGAACTGCAACAGAAGTTTCTTCCATGCTTTATGAAGATGCCATAGTCCGCCAGGTCACCTGTTTCTCTTCCTTTACCCTCTCCACTCCCATTCAGGCAAATGACTCTCCTTCTGACTCAGAGTACCCTTCCTTCTTATTCTAGATCTGGCATTTGGGGTCTGTAATATTGGCGTTCCCCAGGGCCTGAGGTTTTCTCCCATCCTCCTGCCCAGCTCACTGCTGCCCACACTTTCTCCCTGATCTGTCTCCAGGGTAATTCTCCGGCTGGAAGTCTCGCTGATGCCATGTCCCAGAAACACCTTCAGATCAACCAGACACTGGAGGAGCTGCGACTGGTCACGCAAGACACAGAGAATGAGCTGAAGAAACTGCAGCAGACTCAAGAATACTTCATCATCCAGTATCAAGAGAGCCTGAGGATCCAGGGTGAGACTGGTGTGGGAGGGCAGCGTGTGTCTGGGGGACGGGAGTGAGACCACTTTGTGAACTCCTGCAGGGTTGGGGCTAGATCCACGTCTGTCTCCCCAGAACCTTATCCAAAGCTTGGGAGGAGTAACGCTCCCAGTGATGGAGCCCCTGCTATGGGGCCAGGCTCCAGGCTAAAACCTTTGCATGCATTATTCACTACAACCTTTACAACAGCCCTAAAAAATAGGTAGTTGTATTATTCCTGTTTTGCAGATGATAAAACTGATGTTCAAAGAGAACACGTAATTTGGCCTGGGTTTCTTTAAATTTATTTTCTTTATTTATTTTTGGCTGCATTGGGTCTTCGTTGCTGCGCGTGGGCTTTTCTCTAGTCGCGGAGAGTGGGGCTGCTCTTCGTTGTGGTGCGCAGGTTTCTCATTGCAGTGGCTTCTCTTGTTGTGGAGCACGGGCTCTAGGTGCACAGGCTTCAGTAGTTGTGGCACATGGCCTCTAGAGCGCAGGCTCAGTAGTTGTGGCGCATGGGCTTAGTTGCTCTGTGGCATGTGGGATCTTCCTGGACCAGGGCTTGAACCCGTGTCCCCCACATCGGCAGGCGGATTCTTAACCACTGTGCCACCAGAGAAGCCCTGGCCTGGGTTTCTTGCAAGTTGCAGAACTGGATCTTAACTAGAGATATGTCATAAAATCACTATATTTTAACCAATATTCAGTGAATATCTCAATGAATGAATGAATGAATGAATGAATGAATATGGACAAAGTGTTCCCCAGTCAAAGGGAGGACTTAGGTTGGGAGTCCCCTGGTTGAACCAGGCTGGGGAGAGGTGGAACTCCAGGAATGC
>NW_006771814.1:418756-424606 GCF_000442215.2 Lipotes vexillifer
AAGAAAAATTAACTCAGAAGAAATTCACCCCAGGTACACTTTTAAGAGTCTTGAAATGTGACTCATCTTTCTTCACTTCAAATTGACCCCAGAGCTGTGAGAACACCCCATCCTAGTGAGAACAAGAATTATCAGACTGCCTTTTCCTTTGCTCTTCTATTTCTGATGTCTTAAGGTAGAACCTTAGGTGATTGATTTTAGACCTTTCTTCTTTTCTAATATATATATTCAGAGCTATCAATTTCCCTCTCATCAGTGCTTTAGCTGCATCTCATCATTTTGGATATGCTGTATGCTCACTATCATTCAGTTTGAAATATTATCTAATTTCTCTTCTGATTAATTATTTTACCCATATACTATTTAGAAGTATATTGTTTAATTTCCAAATATTTTGTGTTTTTCTAGATGTCATATCATTATTGATTTCATTTTCATTTCATTTTTGAATTCCACTGTTGTCAGAGAACATACTCTATATGATCTCTTCTTTTTTTTTTTTTTTTTTTTTTGCGGTACGCGGGCCTCTCACTGTTGTGGCCTCTCCCCTTGCGGAGCACAGGCTCTGGACGCGCAGGCTCAGCGGCCATGGCTCACGGGCCCAGCCGCTCCGCGGCATGTGGGATCTTCCCAGACCGGGGCACGAACCCGTGTCCCCTGCATCGGCAGGCGGACTCTCAACCACTGCGCCACCAGGGAAGCCCTATGATCTCTTCTTGTAAATTTATTGAGACTTGTTCTATGCCCCAGCATATGCTCTGTGTTGGTGAATGTATTTTGTGGACTTGAATGTATGTTCTGAAGTTGTTTTAAGATAGCAATAATAAATTCAATAATGTTAACATATATAACATAAGATATGATGTTAACATAATAAAGTTTAAAAAAACCCACACCAAATTTAGTGAGTAGAGTGGCATTGCTTTACATTTTTGCAAATCTCTTTAATGTTAGGCTTAATAGGAGATAGCTGGAGCTGGCTTTCAATCTGTTGTAACATCACGTATCTTGTAACCTCTAGAAAACTCTGCTGTATGCTTATAAGTGAATAAGAGAAAAAAAGGTAAATAAGGTCCTATGACTTTATGAAAATAGTTCTGGCTTGGTGGACCTCCTATAAGGGTCTTAGGAACCCTTCAGGGATCCCTGGTTCACACTTTAAGAATCACTGATATATCTTTATTGATTTTTTTGCCTAATTGTTCTATCAGATGCTGAAAGAGAGGTATCAAAATCTCCTATAGTATTGTGTAATTTTCCAATTATATACGTAAATATTTCGTTTATGTATTTTTGAAGCTTTGTTATTAGATGCATATACATTTAGAATTATTATGTCATTCTGATTGATTGACGCCTTAATACTTATGGAATATGTTTCTTGAGCTCTGGTAACACTCTTTGCCTTAAAGTCTACTTTATCAGATATTAGTATTACTCCTCCAGCCTTCTTATTCTAGTTTTAAATAGAAACATATTTTTATCCATGCTTTTTAAAATTTGAAATGTAGACAGCATATAGTTGAGTCCAGCTTTTTTATTTATTCTGACAATCTTTGCTTTTAATTAAGGTGTTTAGTCCATTAATATTTAATGTAATAGCAATTGAGGTCCCCATGTTAATATTTATTTTGTTTTGTCCCTTTTCAGTATTTGTTCCTCTGTTCTTCCTTTTAATTGTTTAAATTTTTTAAGATTCTATTTTAATTTAACTACTTAAGCTTTCCTCCTACCTTGCCCTGTCAGTGTTTTCTGTACCCGGAGACTAGCACATTGCTTGAATCATAGCAGGTGTTGAGTAAATGTTGGGGGGATAATTCTAGCAGCTCTTCTTCAGATCTGAATCCATCCCAGACTGACCCGAAAGAAAGGAAGGCCCTCCTGCTACATTAGGGAGCAGGACATTTCAGGTTGTTATTTCTACCCAAGGCCATTGACTGGTTGACAGTATTGATGATCCTATTCTGGGGTTTTCTGTTTCCTACTTGTAAGGTTGGATTTCGATTCTGGTTTGGGTTTGTCCCCATCGTGCAATGTCAGTCAGTTCAGTCTCATTTATCAAGTGCACCCATCAGAAACACAGACTACTGATCTCTGTCTGTGCAAGGGAAGTCTCAGCTCCCTCCAGTGGAACAGACAGTTGCCTCAAGTCTCCTGGCGTCCTTCCCAGAAACTTCTCCAATTTGCCAGGAGAGACCTAAGTGGGTCACATAAGGAGGCTGGGCCTGGTGTTGGGATCCCCGCCACCTCCCTGTGGGTGTCAGGATTCCGAGGTGGCTCTCCAGATTATTCTGCTATGTTCCTTACCTGCTCAGTCCCCCGCAGTCACGTTAGAGCCATATTTCTAAGTTCTCTTCTAGTTCTGGGCTTTCCTGGCTGTCTAGGGTTGCTTTAGTGTGTCCTTAGTTGCTTTTGTGCGTCCATAGAGCAGGGCCTCGGTCAGTGTGACATGGCCCTCAGAGGCCTGCCGGGAACTTGACCAAGACCTGCTGACTGACGCTCTCATCTTCTTGACTCAGCCCCAGTAAGGACCGTGGGATGTTCCAAAAGCCTATTGGTGGGGGTAGGAATGCCAGCATCTAGGATGGTGATTGCCTGTGAAGGGCGGGATGGGGATGCCGGCAGGGGAGGGTGTACAGGTGCTTAACTGTGGAAATGTTTACTTTCTTAAGCTGGCTTCTTGATACACAGGTGTTCCTTGTATCATCCTTTCTATCAATACTTGCCGAGGTCTTAAGGATTATATAACAGATTTTTTGAAAAGGCCTCGTCAGTGAGGCCTCATTACCTTATTCCTGCCATCGATGAGACGCCTGACAGCTGGTGTGGAGAGAAGCTGCCTCCCTCTCTTGAGAGAATCTTGCTGCTTTCGTGTCCCCAGTGGCCCTGGACACTCTGTCTCTCTCCCTCTTCCGGCTGGTCGGCTGAGCTCACAGTGACCCAACCTGGACAAACATGTTAGGCCCCTTCAGCACCTGGAGAAACCAACCCTGCTTCCCCGAGGAGAGGCTGCTGCGCTCAGCCCCGCGGAGCAGGGCCTTCCTGATGAGGCTTTGTCCTGTGAGGTTGGGGCTGAGAGCTGCTCCATCAGCCTTTGATCCCATCCTGTAACCCATTGACCGTGAGGACTGGCTCTCACCTGGAGCTGATGGTGCCGGGCAGCTTCCTGAGTATTTTCTGTATCATTGCTTATTTAACGTCACAGCAGCCACTGAGGCAGGTGCCGTGATTCTCCCATTTTACACCTGGGGAAGCTGAGGCATAGGAGAGTGAGGTGATTTGCCCGAGTTCACCCACCTTTTAAACGGCGAGGACACACTTCAGACCAGGCGGGGTGGCTCTAAGCCGGACCCCGCGTGGGGAGAGGAGGGCTGGGCGGGCAGGGAGGCCATGGGCTGGCTCCTCCTCAGCTGTACCCCGAGCTTCCGTCTCCCCACTCCCCAAGGGGAGCTCAGAGTCGGGGGGCCAGGGGACGGAGCCCACTCATCTTTGGGCGCCATGGCTGTGGAACCCTGACTGGTCACTTGTCAGCTGTGTCCCCTCCAGGGTTTTGCCTCCAGAACAGGTGAGTGCAGTTCTGCCGGGCTCCCTGCTGGACCCGGGGAGGTCATGGTCGTGGGTGTCCTGTCCCCTCCTCCAGCTCAGTTTGCCCAGCTGGCCCAGCTGAACCCCCAGGAGCGTCTGAGCCGGGAGACGGCCCTCCAGCAGAAGCAGGTGTCCCTGGAGGCCTGGCTGCAGCGCGAGGCCCAGACGCTGCAGCAGTACCGCGTGGTGAGTGGGCTCTGCGTCCCTCGCCTCCTGGGCGTGGAGGTGACACCCCGAGCCGAGCTGTCCCGGGGACCTGAGGGAGGCAGAGAGCCAGGAGGAGAGCGGGACCCAGCAGAGCAGGAGGCCAGAGCCTTCCCCCCTGTGTGGGCACGCAGGGCAGAGCGGGTCGGCAAGGGGTGAGGGGAGGCCCTGCGGCGTGTTCTGAGAGCCCAGAAGGGCCGCTCCCCCGCCGCCCGCCCCGCAGGAGCTGGCCGAGAAGCACCAGAAGACCCTGCAGCTGCTGCGGAAGCAGCAGACCATCATCCTGGATGACGAGCTGATCCAGTGGAAGCGGCGGCAGCAGCTGGCGGGGAACGGAGGCCCCCCCGAGGGCAGCCTGGACGTGCTACAATCCTGGTAATGGGTGTGGGGGGCCAGGTGGGGGCGGCAGGGGCTCAGCGTGGTGCCACCAGATGCTGCCCTGCTCCTGTGTTTACGTGAGCAGCCGGCTCCCTCTGTCGGGGCACAGGTCTTATTTCACCAGTGGTCTGGTTCCTGATGCAGACCTTGGTGCCCCCGTCCTGTGCCACCTTCCCCGGGAGGGGCGTCCCTGGGTGAGGGAGTGGGGTGGGGCCAGGTGTGCAGAGCGACGCTCAGGCTGGTTGGACCCAAGTCAGGGTCGCTCCTCCTGTGAGTTTCTTTGTGTTTCTGGAAGGCAGGGCAGCCGTGCTCCGCTCAGTGGGCAGGCCAGGCGGCTAAGGCGCGGAGCCTTCCTGGGGGTGGAGCTGGGTCTGGGCCTTCTCCCCAGCCTGGGAGCCTTCTGGCTTCTGGCCTGGAGGAAGCGGGTGAAGGCTTTGTCCTTCCCTTTGGCCTCGGGGCTCCTGTGCAGGTGTGAGAAGTTGGCGGAGATCATCTGGCAGAACCGGCAGCAGATCCGCAGAGCTGAGCACCTCTGCCAGCAGCTGCCCATCCCCGGCCCCGTGGAGGAGATGCTGGCTGAGGTCAACGCCACCATCACAGACATCATCTCAGCCCTGGTGACCAGGTGATTGCTGCCTCTTGGCCACGCCCAGGCCCCATCCGGTTGGCCGGGGTCGCGGGCAGCAGGATCTTTACAGACGGGGCGCTCTGGCTTAAACCCTTCCGTCTCTGCCTCACACCCTCATCCCATCCCCCTCTGCCGCCTGTTGCTGTGGCCTCTTGCTGTTCACCTTGCCCAGTTTCTCTCGTGGACACTGTATGGGCTTGTTCCCTGCAGCCCGTTTCAGCTGTTGAGTTCATCTCACTGCCTCCCCTCCTGCCAGCTCCCCCGACTCGAAGTGGCCCCCCCGGGACCGGGGGCTGTGCCACAAGCCCTTCCTTCGCCTGCTGTGCCCCGCGCAAGGTGGCCTCGCCACGCGGAGGGAGGGACCGGAGCGCTGTCCCCTGAGTCGTCACCTGGTCACTTGTGTCCCCGCAGCACGTTCATCATCGAGAAGCAGCCCCCTCAGGTCCTGAAGACCCAGACCAAGTTCGCAGCCACCGTGCGCCTGCTGGTGGGCGGGAAGCTGAACGTGCACATGAACCCCCCCCAGGTGAAGGCGACCATCATCAGTGAGCAGCAGGCCAAGTCGCTGCTCAAGAACGAGAACACCCGCAAGTACGTTGCCCTGCTCCCATCTGCCCCTCCCTCAGCTCTGCCTCTGTTCTACAGCGGGCGTCCTGGGTGATGGGGACAGCATGGCCTCCCCCTCTGAAACCCTTTGTCCTGCATTGCGAGGTGGCCCCGTGTCGCTCCAGTTCACTCTGTCTGTCCTGGCGTACACTTCGCACGCATAGTAAATCAACAAGGATTTCGCTGCTGGGTGTCCCAGGACCTGTGCTGAGCACTGAGACACAGCTGTGATCCACACAGAACTTGGCTCTGTCCCTGCCCAACCTCGAGACAGAAAATTAAAATAAAGCAATATCACAGCGCCTGCAGTACATGGGTAGTCAAGGAGGGCCTTTCTGAGGATATATTTGAGTGGAGACCTGAATGAGAAGGTCAAGAGTGTTTGGGGAGGGCTTCCCTGGTGGCGCAGTGGTTGAGAGTCCGCCTGCCAATGCAGGGGACGCGGGTTC
>NW_006771814.1:424692-431075 GCF_000442215.2 Lipotes vexillifer
CCCCCCCCAAAAAAAAAGTGTGTTTGGGGAGATAGGAAGGGCAAGTACAGAAGTCACGAGGCAGGCACTGAGCCTATGTGTTCCGCAAACAGACAAGGCAGTGGGCTCGCTTGTCCTGAGTGAGGCCAGGGAGGTGGGCAGGGGTTGATCTCGGGAATCTTTGTAGGCTGTGGTCATGATTTTTATCTCAAGTGTGCTAGAAACTGCCGAAGGCCCCCACATCAATCTTAAATTTATTTATTTGTTTATTCATTCATTTATTTATTTATTGGCTGCGTCGCTGCCCGCAGGCTTTCTCTAGTCGCGGCGAGCACGGACTCTAGGCACGTTGCTTCAGTAGTTGTGGCACGCGGGCTCAGTAGCTGTGGCTCGGGGGCTCAGTAGTCCCCACATCAATCTTGATACCCAAGGAATTTTAATGATAGAGACACAGGCCCCACCCTTGGAGACTTTGCTCAGGTGCTCTCAGGTTGATGAGAAAGTGAGCCCAGGGACACTCGGAGAAGTGCTCTTAGGGGAGGGGCAGGGGCTGCTGGCAGGGCTTTCTGGAGAAGTCTGGGCCCAAGGTGCAGACAGGATGGTGCTCCTGGCCTGGGCCCAGTGGAGATGGATTCCTCTCTGCTTTGCAGTGAGTGCAGCGGAGAGATCTTGAACAACTGTTGTGTGATGGAGTATCACCAGGCCACAGGCACCCTCAGCGCTCACTTCAGGAACATGGTGAGGACTGGACCCCGCCCATGGAGGGAGGCCTGCCCAGAGCCGAGTCCTCTAACCAGCGGCTTTCTCCTCATTCCCCTCTGACCTCCTGCAGTCGCTAAAGAGGATCAAGCGCGCTGACCGGCGAGGCGCAGAGTCCGTGACGGAGGAGAAGTTCACGGTCCTGTTTGAGTCTCAGTTCAGTGTTGGCAGCAATGAGCTTGTGTTTCAGGTGAAGGTGAGACCCGGCTCCCCCGTCCCCTTGCAGGCCGCCCGGCTGGCTTGGGAAAGCCAGAGACTTGAATCCTCACACAGGCTCAGTCCAGTTACCCCGTGATGCTCTCAGAAAACCTAATTTCACTCTTGCTGGTGCCCATTTGCGAGGTTATAATCCCGCACCAGCCCGCAGAATTTAGGCAATGGGCCAAGAAGAAATATGTTGTGTTTTTTGTTTGTTTTTGGTTTAGTTTTGCTGGGAGGGGCTTGAGGAATGAGGGTTGGGGTTTTCCCCCAAGAGGCGGGCAAGACAGTGGTCATATGCCCTCACCCCTCATTCCCTGGATTCCCGTAGACCCTGTCCCTTCCTGTGGTTGTCATTGTTCATGGCAGCCAGGACCACAATGCTACTGCCACCGTGCTATGGGACAATGCCTTTGCTGAGCCGGTGAGTCCCCATGAGACCCTCACCTCGGCCCCTCGGAGTTCCCCAGGGTCAGCCCCAACCGCAGGGCCCCTGCTGGGTGGTCTTCCCCAACCCTAGGGCCAGACCAGAGGTCAGGGGGCAGCTGGTGTGAACAGCCTGCCCTCGGCATGTCCTAGGCTCTGTCTGGGCTCTGGATCACAGGACTGGGGTCTCCTAGGTCTGTGAGCGTGGTCTTGGGGCTCTGGTCCCTGATCTCTCTCCCCAGGGTCCTGGTCTGGGTCTCCATCCCTGTATGCCCACCCCTCTGCCCCTGCCCCCAGCCTTTCTTTCCCTTGCATTTTTGTCCCCTTTTCTGGACCTTTCTCAGTCCCCTCTATCTCTTGGTATCTGTGTGTGTGTGTGTGTGTGTGTGTGTGTGTGTGTGTGTGTGTGTGTGTAAATATCTCCTACTCCCTCAATCTGCCTTTTTTTCCTTTTTTCTCTCCCCTTCAGGGCAGGGTGCCATTTGCAGTGCCTGACAAAGTCCTGTGGCCACAGCTGTGCGAGGCGCTCAACATGAAATTCAAGGCCGAAGTGCAGAGCAACCGGGGCCTGACCAAGGAGAACCTCGTGTTCCTGGCACAGAAGCTGTTCAACAGCAGTAGCAGCCACCTCGAGGACTACAATGGCATGTCCGTGTCCTGGTCCCAGTTCAACAGGGTGAGGGACGCCGCCCGCTGCCTGCCTGGGACCACCCTGCCACCCTTCCCCCACCTCACACACAGGTTACTGACCCCGGTCAGTGGCCCCCCTCTACCCCCATCCCCCCTCTCCTACAACCAGGAGAGACAGGGGCTGGTACCCCAAGGAACGCAGGCAGCCATAAGAGCCGAAGCAGGACGATGGAAGGAACCCGGAGCTGGGAGTCAGGGTCCCTGGGCTCTAGCCCTCGATGTGTTAACTGATTTGCCAGGCCCCTTCCCTCCTCTGTGCTGTGCTTTTCCCATCTGTAAAGCGAAGGGGTTGGGCAGGAATAACTTTGGAGGTCTCATCCAGCTTGGACAATTCTTTGCACCTCCGCCCCCCGCCCCGTGGGGTTGTCCCGGACCCCTGTGTCTGCGAGGCAAGAGGCCAGTGTACTCTCTGGTTCCCTAGGATATGAGCAGGGGCTGTGGCAGTTTGCTGGAGTGTGGGGCAAGTCGGATGAGGAACTGGGAGAAGGTCTGGGTGAGAACAAGAGGGCACTGAGTGTTCCCTGAACCACCCGTGACGAAGGGGGCACAAGCCCTGACTTGGGGTTTCCTGGGGGCTCTCAGGAGAACTTGCCAGGCTGGAACTACACCTTCTGGCAGTGGTTCGATGGGGTCATGGAGGTGCTGAAGAAACATCACAAGCCCCATTGGAATGACGGGTGAGAGGAATGGGGTCTGGGAGGTCGTGGGGCTCAGGGGACAGTGGCTGCTGCCAGCAGTGACACTGTATGCTTGATGCACCCAGGGCCATCCTAGGTTTTGTGAATAAGCAACAGGCCCATGACCTGCTCATCAACAAGCCCGACGGCACCTTCTTGTTGCGCTTTAGCGACTCAGAAATAGGGGGCATCACCATTGCCTGGAAGTTTGACTCTCGTGAGTTCCCTACGAGCCCACACTCTAGCCCCAGTGGCCCTGTCTTCCATTTCCTTGTTGCCTATTCTCCATCAGGCCTGCATCCTTAGAAGGTATCCGGTGGGAGAGATGGGAACTGAGCTTGGAGGGTGGGAGGAGTGTTGCTCAGAAGCACATGCCCTCTCTGTTGTTTTCCACTGGGGAGAACCTAAAATCATTGGCCTCCTGGACTCCAGAACTGCCGGGCGAGTCCTTCTCTGCCCTGACCCAGCCTTGTTGGTATCTGCTTGCCTGTGGTCATTTCCTTGCCCTATGCCGAGGAGCACAGGGGTGGGGTTGCCGTGCAGTCTAGTAAAAGCCCTGATGTCTCTGCAAGCCTGCCCTGAAGCCCCACAGCTCTGATCCTCCTCCCGAGGGTGGTGGGTTGTGGGAATGAGCTTGGCCTTTTCACAGCTGACCGTAACCTGTGGAATCTGAAGCCGTTCACCACGCGGGATTTCTCCATCCGGTCCCTGGCCGACCGGCTGGGGGACCTGAGCTATCTCATCTACGTGTTTCCTGACCGGCCCAAGGATGAGGTCTTCTCCAAGTACTATACTCCTGTGCTCGGTGCGTCCTGCCCAGACACTCCCGGGGCTAGGCAGTGGGGACGCCCCAAGAAGAGCCGAGGGGCCGTTTCCCCTGTGGGTGTTTGTCGGTGGGATGGTGCAAGGCACGTGGAGAGGATTTCAGGGCTCACAACCAAAGAAAGGGAAAGCAAAACCTCTGACCCAGCTTTCTTCCCTGCAAAGCAAAACACTGAGTGGGACTCGCTTCTGTGCCCTTGGAGGAAGAGGCTGCAGTGCTGGGGGAGGAGCCATAATGCAAACCCACAGATAGTGCACGACTCCCATCTTGATCAGCTGCCCTCACCACTCTCCACCCTCAAACCTACCCTCAAGTTGAGTGTAGGAAGCAAAATGAGACTGAAGCCAGGGCCTGGGTGATGTTTATTGTCAGCGGGTGTTTATTGGGAATCTGTGGGAAATTTCGTCCCTGCTGAGGCCGCATGGCAATGTTGGGGGAGGCAGACTGCATAGGTGGGTTTCTACTCCCCTGGGAGCTCCCAGAGACTTCAGTTCTCATCACTGTTCCCCCCCACCCTCGGCAGCTAAAGCAGTGGACGGATACGTGAAGCCACAGATCAAGCAAGTGGTCCCTGAGTAAGTGTCCCGGGTCCAGCTCTGGTCTCCTGCTGCCTCTCTTCTCCTGTCACCCCCCCGCACCTGGCTCTCCTCACCCCTAACCGCCACGCATCCTGGGGAGGGAGCTGGGCTTGGTCACCAGGGCGTCAGTACCCAGGGCCCCGCTCCTGCAGCCAAGGCCCCAGGCTCAGCGGGCACTCTGTCCTTCCGCACCTGAAAAAGACACGAAGGTGGCCCCCGAGCCCCTCCCCGCTGAGGCTGTGCTCTGCTTCCTCTCGCAGGTTTGTGAGCGCCTCTGCGGACTCTGCCGGGAGCAGCGCCACCTACATGGACCAGGCCCCCTCCCCAGCCGTGTGCCCCCAGGCTCATTATAACATGTACCCACAGAAGTAGGTTGTGTTCTCCTTGGGCTCTGTGGGGAGGAACTGGGCACTTGGCCTCAGGCTGGGCACCAGAGGGCTGGTGGGCAAGGAATCCAGAGCTCTTCTAGGTCTGAGATCACCCAGGCCAGGCCGGGCTCTGGCACATGCCCAGGTGCAGGGTGGGTGAGATCAGCCAATGAAAAGCATAGAGCATTTTGAAACTACACGTAGCAGGGTCCTTGCTCTGGTGCTGACTAGCTGTGTGACCTTGGGGAAATTACTGAGCCTCTCTGATGCTCAGTCTCCTCATCTGTAAAATGGAGGCAAAAAGACCTACCACGTGGGACTGGGGTCAGGATTAAGTGAGAGAGTGCAGGTAGAGCATTTAGCACAGATGAGGCTGTTATAAGGGCTTGATACAGGGTAGCTATGGATGGGGCAGTTGTTCTTAGGAGTTGTGTGGGAACAGGGTGTCAATTGCTCCTCTCTGGAGTTCCCAGAGAAGAGAATTAATTCTCTTCCAAGCTGTGGGTGGCCTGCTGCCCTGGGATGACCGCAGGCTTGGGAGTCACAAAGACCAGAATTCCAATCCTGACTCCACCTGCCAACCAGGTGGCCCTGAACAAGTGTCCTAACATGATTGAGTCTCAGTTTCTTCCTCTATAAAGTGGAGTAAACACCTGCCTTATGGGTGGCTGTGAGGGTTGGTGTAACATGGTTGAAAGGCCCAGGCTTTCATAGGTGCTCAGTGAATGGTGCCTGGGGTTTCCTGGGCAGCTCATTCACCCAACTATCTCATTACCCCGAGATCGCTCCATGAGGTTGTGAGCGATGAGACTAGAACTGGGGTGTCTCCCAACAAGCCAGTGACTGGGTGTGAGAGTCTAGCCAGAGCGGGTCCTGCTCCCATGAGACTCTGGTCTGAGTGGGGAGCAGGCTGGACGCTGTCCCCCAGGAGCTTGGGGCTGTGAGGCATGCCAGCTCCCTCTGACGTCCCTCTCTCTCTACCAGCCCTGACCCCGTCCTCGACCAGGATGGAGAATTCGACCTGGATGAGACCATGGATGTGGCCCGGCACGTGGAGGAACTCTTACGACGCCCTATGGACAGTCTGGACCCCCGCCTCTCCCCGCCTACTGGTCTCTTCACCTCTGCCAGAGGGTCGCTCTCGTGAATGTTTGTTTGAACCCTGCACTTCTCTTTGGAAACGTGCAGGGTTCATATTCATTGTGATTTTGTTTCTGTATCGCTGTGCATATTGATGCCTTTGCCGGCAGCACGTGTCCACATGCATATGCGCACGTTTGTGTACGAGGTGTGCCTGCCTCGCCTTTGCAGTCCTAGGTATGTGGCTGCCTTTTTCTTCAGATGGAGGCATTCCAAGAGCCCACTGGGTCTGTCTGTTGTGGAAGAGACTGAGCTGCTTCTGTAGTTGCAGGTACGCCAGGCAGGCAAAGCTATTCCTGCCAGAGCCTTTGTCTGCTCAGTAGCCATTTGAATGGAATTATTCAAGAAGGGAAAGGAGACAGGTAACGTCTCTAAGCTCAAGTTTTACTCCTGAGTTAGATGCTTTGCCTCCCAAGTGTGTGTGCATATATATACGTGCATCTGCTCTCGTACAGAGCAACATACATGTTAGTCTCTTGGTTCTTCCCCTCAGGATGGAGGTTGGAAGAATCAAGAGACCAGTTTTGAGTGATATTTTATACTTTATCTGATGACTATGGACTCCAGGCTTTTTGTGAACTGAGAGCTAATCTAGGCCATCCGCGGTCATGTCCCTAACACGGCAGAAATGGGTCTTTTGCATCGGGCCTGTCAGAGCTGCTCTGAGGATGGAGTTTCTTGGCCTCTTGGTCCCCAGCCAGGGGGCTCCAGCTTCAAGTGTATAATGCTGCTGCCCACATTCCTG
>NW_006771814.1:431168-432403 GCF_000442215.2 Lipotes vexillifer
CCCATATCCCCTTCCCTCCATCTGGCCCCAGCCTTCTTTCCTCACCTCTCTGTCTGCAACCTTGCTTACTTATGGAAGAGGTGGGGGTGGGGGTGGGGGTGGGGGAGGGACTGGTCTAGGATGTGGTGAACAGGAGGCCCAGGACTTGCAGTGTTGATCTCCTAACCCCTCCTGGAAAAAACCTGCAGCAAGAGGCAGCATCAGGGGCTTGCAGCTCACCTGTGGAGTTTGGAGGGAGGGGTAAAAGCTGATCGAGGCCCACTCTGCTGGGAGGTAGAACCTGGAATAGGCCTCATCACAGTTGCATAACTGGCTGTGGTCTGCGAAGGCCTCGCTCCCAACCTCACATGCTCCTCTCTCTGAAGCTGCCACACGCAGCCAGGGGCAGCTGACAGTGGAAGGAGTCCCAGGTTGAAACGTCTCTCAAGGAAGGTGGGGACGGGAAGCAGGATTCTTCTGTTCTTTGTACAAAGGCTACACATTTGTGTAAACAGTGTTTTTGAATAAAATATTTTTTTTCATAAATTTGCTGGAATGGCTCCTGGGTCATGGGGACCCGCTGGAGTCGATTTGTTCCTCTCCTCCCGCGTAGCTGGTGCTGCAACGTGTAGCTTGAAGTTGCCAGTTGGCTCCCATTTCTGTGGTTTTAAGGGTGCCATCCCCACCCCGATATTTTCAGTGCCTCTCAGAAGACTAGAGAACTTGAGGTCTTGGGAAAAGATGGGGCAGGGGAGAACTTTGGTCCCTGCCTCTCCTTATCAGCTGCTGCTATAAGCAGTCTCCAAGGTGGCAGCTGAGCGCCAGCGCCCAGACCATCCTCAACCCCTCTGGATGGAAGATGGGGGGGAAGCTGCAGGAGCCTCACAACCGTCCTTCCTCCCCTGGCCTCTTCCCAGAGACCAGCAGGTGGCACCATCCCCCTGTTCCTGCGTTCTCAAACGGTTGGCCTGAGCCTGGGAGGGAGGCTCGGGCGAGAGGAGGACAGTCTCCCCATTTGGCCCCATTGGCATCGGGGATCCAGGGGCTGTCGCCGAGGGCCGGGGCGGGGGCGAGGAACAAGAGCCTATGACAAGGTTTCTTCAGGGCTCAAGGCGAGGGAAGAAGGGCTCGCAGCCCGCCGGGAGAGGCGCAGGGGCCCGGCGCGGGGCTGGCGGGGGGGGGGGGGGCGCCCCCCCCCCCCTGCCGATGCAGGGGACACGGGTTCGTGCCCCGGTCCGGGAAGATCCCACATGCCG
>NW_006771814.1:432804-440515 GCF_000442215.2 Lipotes vexillifer
GGGGGGGGGGGGGGGGGGGGGGGGGGGGGGAGGCAGCCGCCGAGCCGGGAGCGCGCTAATCTGGAGCTGCATCTCTGCAGGGAGAGGCGGCGCGTATCTCCCGCACCCGCTCGTCTCCATGGTGCTCGGCGCGGGGGGAGGGGAGCCAGGCGAGTGCGCGCTGCGGTCTGTGAATTATCACCACCCACGGCCCGGGGCCCGCAGCCACGGCCCGTTAAGTGTTGACCCACGGAGCGAACTGAAGAGAAAGTGATAATGGAGCCAACTGTGGAAGGGGAGGCCTGGGGTGGTGGGAGTGTCTGCGCCCCAACCCCCCTTGGGTAGCTTATCTGACCCCAGACAGGGCACCGCGGCTTGCAAAGGCCCCGCGAGGGAGGACGGAGGGAGGCAGGAAGGCCTCCACTCACGCTGCCTCCGTGCGGGAGGGGTCGGACCCCTGGCTCCTCCAGGTACCCCTGAGCTGGAGGCTGGCGGCTAACGTTAAGATGGGAGGCGCTCGGTGCCCCAGAGGCGGGCCTGTGTCTACTCGGGCATGAGGGGCTAAGGCCACCAGCCCGGGGCCAGGGTCACCCACCTCCTCTCAAGACCCAGGCTCAGCCTGTAAGACCCCTTCAGAGCTGAAGCAGGGGAAGAGGGGCCACCCCGAGCCTCCAGCCAGACAGAGCCGCCGTGCCAGCAGACGGTTACTATATAACTTTTATTTCTGGAAGGTAAAGTAGATACAGCAATATACAAAAAAAAAAAAAGAAAAAGAAAGAAAGGAAAAAACCCACAATAATATAAATTTTTACACTATTAAGTAAGTATACATTGAAATTTGAATGCAGTGGTCAGGACAGAATCTCACAAACCACCGTGTGGGTAGCTTAGGCATCCATGGGAATCCCTCGGCTGGGCGGGGGTCAGGCAGGCAGGTCCTGGAGGACTGGGTTTTTTAACAGAGGGGCCAAAACAAGTCTCAGCTCCTCTCAGGGCTTTTGCTATAATCAGGGTTAAAACCAGAAACACATGCGACCTAAAAGCCACAGGGTTTTAGTTTCTGCTCCAGCGAAGCCGGGATCCTCACCTGAGGTCCCTCGAGTTAAGCTAATTATGATCTAGAGAGTGTTGCTAAAGGGAGATTGCTCCGTACCACCTATCAAACCCCTGTTTGTCTTGGAGAGAAGGTCTCGTCCCCTTCCTTCAAAAACTGGTGAATTTGGGTGTAACGCATAGCATTCCCTAGAAACTCTGGTCGACTGAGACAAGGTAGTTATGGACCACCCAATCTGGCCGTGCCTCTGGGTCTGAGGAGGCCCCATATCAGAGACCACCTCTCATGCTGCTAAGTGTTCTGAGATGCACAGAAAATGCGAGTTGTTCTGCCTCACCAAGGGGGGCCCCCACGTGGAGGAGACCGTCACCAGCACTGGGGGAAGGCTGGGGTGTACACTCCCTCACGTGAGGGACAGACCTCGAGCTTATCACTAAGCCTCTGCCCCTGGCTTAACCAAGTGAAGAAGTGATTACAGGTGCCGTAGGAAATCACCAAGAAGCCGGGATAAGAACCATAATCCCTGAGCTCAACTAGACCCTTGACTGGGGCCCCATAGTCTGACTCATGTTCGACCTGTAGCTCGCTCCCTCTTATACCAGGAGGTCCTGAGACCAAGATGCCTAAAGCAAACAGGACAAGGGACCTTTAGACATGGGAAGGAGCCATGCCACAAGAGGGGCTCAGGTAAACTGGGGGAGAGGAAGAATCATCCCATCCCTTAGAAGGCACCCACAGAAACCACGCAGGCTCGGAAACAGGGGCGAAGTCCGGGGAGGAAAGGCGAGCAGGCTGAAAGTGCCCCTCTGCCCAGCCTCACCTACTAACAGGCCAGTAGGTGAAAGGGGAAAATAAAAACTTTACCAAAAAAAGTCTAAAATGTTTAGGGTCTCCTTCAACCTTCCTATATGAAAACCAAAGGCCAAGCCACATCTTCAGATGTCTGTTAAGGGCTGGATCTGAAGCTCATGTCAGGGTTTATATAAATTATCAGCCTGAAGAAAGCTGAATGCCTAAAGCACCAAGGAGGAAATAACTGAGTTTTCTTAAATACAGAAAAGGCTATATGAGACAGTGTTTTTTTGCCCTTTAAAAAAAAATTTTTTTTTTTAAGTTTAAAAAGAAACCTAGGGGCTTTGAAAGTCCTATCTTCTATTTGAACGTTAGCAAGGTTAAAAGTGCAATGCCAGGAGGATGTAGCTAGAGACAACTGTGGCATCAGCTTACAGAAGTAGGCAGAGGGATGCCGCTGGCACCAGAGGCACTTGTCTGACAATGACAACAACAAGCTGCTGAGAAAGGCGGGCAGGGGGGCAAAAAAAGACATTTCCTCTTTCTCCCTCTCGCCACCCCTTCCACACCCCCTGATCACAGCCTCAGGGAGTGCATTCTTATTTGCATTTAGATAAAAGCATATCACCCACATTCACTCATTTCTCTATTTTAAAAAGTGCCCAGATTACTCAAAGATAACCGAAATGAGAGACGACAAAAAAATCTGGAACCACAGAGTTGGGAGTTGAGCTGATCTGGGCTTGGGCTGCTTAAGGGCTGGTGGAACATGGGTCGGTGCCTCTGTCCCCTCTCTCTGCAGCTTCCGTCCTCGGCTTCTCACATGGGGGAGGTGGCGCACTCCGAGGTCAGCTCCATGTCGAACGTGAGGGATTCTGGGGGGACACACAGGGAGAGCCCGTTCAGTCGCCTGAGCCCCACAGCTGGCGGGGCCCGCACCCCTAGCCTTTTGGGGCACAGAGGCTCAGGCTGCCACTGCCATCTAGTCTCCTGCCCCTGCCCCTCGGTCGTCAAGATGGGGTCAGAGAATCCAGATTCTCTCCCCTCCCTCCTGGAAGGGCTCAGCCTTCTTCCTACCTTAACTCATTCCCAACTCTCCAGGTTTAAAGAAGCTCTAAGGCTGCCCTGTTGAACGCAGCAGGCTGGAGCCACTTGGGATGTGACTAGTCCCAACCGAGGTAGGCTGTGGTTATAAAACGCGCGGCAGGTTTCAAAGACTTAGTACGAAAGAAAACTTCATTCATTTTTTTCTTTTTTTTTTTTAGCTGCACCGCACGTGCATGTTGCAGGGATCTTAGTTCCCAGACCAGGGATTGACCCCATGCCCCATGCAGTGCAAGCATGGAGTCCTAACCACTGGACCGCCAGGGAAATCCCACACTCATTTTTTTCTAACGTGCAGAAATGCCACTATTTTGGATTTACTGGGCTAAAGAAAATACATTTGTAAAATTAACCTCACCTGTTCCTTTTCACTGTTTTTAACATGGCTGCTAGAAACTTTACTCTGGTATGGGGGTGCACGTTTCTACAGGACAGCGCTGTTCGAGAACCCCTTCTACCAATCCAGGTGCCCCTCGCTTGGCCGTGCACATGGGAGCATCACACCAAGGGGACTGACTTCCCTCACAGGGACAGAGTCCGGCAACCACATACTCACCAAATTGCCCTCCTGCTGAGGGTTCAGCACCTTCACCACTATTTCCAAACTGCATCAATGAATCTAAAGTGCGGGGGGACATCGGCAGGTCAATGGTATTGCTGCAGGTCGTTCTGTAGGAAATGGGGAGCAGCAGGAGGGGAAAGGGCCGGGTTGACAAGACACAATGGAGGAAAAAAAAAAAGAACAAAACACACACACACAGGCCATCAAACTCTGGTCTCCAACAGAAAAATAAAAGCTCAAGCTTTTTAAACACACGAGGTCACTTTGAGTACTGAACATAGCTCGGAGGGTTCCAACCCTTCACAAGAGAACTCTCACCCAGTGTCCTGTTCCCAGGGATAACTGAGGACATTAGAAATGGAGGCAAAATTGGGAAGGGAAGCCACTTACGGTGTCACACAGATGAACTTAGTCTTCAGGTATGGGGCAGCACCTGGGTAGAAGAAAACTCAGGCTTACTGACTGTGATTCCACTCTTGGGTACCAGGCAGCAGGAAGCCGGCTGCCTCCCCAGGGCTGACTTGAAACTCACTCCATCCTTGACCAGAGATTGTCTGGAACTTCCGTCTCCCCTCAGGGCTGCCCTCCCTCACTGTATACTCTGATGTTCCAGTGCTTGCAGCTGGAAGCTCGGTTCTTTCCCTCAAACCTTCCTGAGACTTTTCAGCCGACCCTGGTCCCACCCGAGCTCAGATGAGCTCCAGCCTTGTGTTCATTCTTCCCCTCGATCATGTAAAGAGTTTAACTGCCTGGATGTGGACTGAGGATTGTATTCTAGCCTGGTTGTATCTCTTAGATTGAGTCCCCCGCATGCAGGACTGAGCCCACGCAGTCTGGGCACCACGTCCTGCTCAGATACCGAAGTCACCGAGTCTTTAAGAGAACGTGGAAATGGCTAATGCAGTTCCAAAGCTGAGGGTGACACCTTCTGTTCCCATCAGCACTTATCTGCCTCTATTACATTTTTCGGTGAGGGTATTAGTAACTCCCCAGTTGAATAACTACATCACACAGAAGAGCCTCTCCGTGGGGAGGATGGCTCTGGACTGGGTGACAGGAAGCCTTACGTCTTCAACAGCTAAGAGATCCGGCCAAGGGCTTTTCTCTCTCGAGTATAAAATAAGAGGGAGGTGGAAGAGGGAGGGGCCCATCTTGGTCATTTATGATTCTTGTTCTACAGTTAGAAATGTGAAGACTGAAATAAATGAATTTTAAGTGCTAAATGCTTACAGCAAGAGGTCAAAGAGCCCTGGAGACACTGGCATGGAATTTGGGGGATTCAGGTGAACAAACCACTTAGGGGGCACGGGGCAGGGCAGGGTGGGGTGGGCTGAGAGAAGCACAGCTATAAAGCTTGGGGCTTACAGTGAAACTGAGGGATCAGAAAGTACAATGACAGCCTGAGAAAGGGCATTGCCGAGGGGCCCTTAGACTCCCATCTGAGTTTATTTTTGGCCAAGAAATAGGTTAACTCAGTACCGAATCCAAAGAAGCTATCAAAGCAGGGTTCTGGAGTCTTATGAATCCATTTTGGCCCAGGCCTGAGGGGAGCTGACACCCCAGGCAGAAAAGGGTTTAATTCCCTAACTGACCAACGTTGCTGAGAAAAACACCTTCGGCCTGAGATGCCACAGTAGAAGCAAAGGAGAACTAAGACTAAAAGCTGATTCGTGGCTCCGTACAAGGTTGTAAATGTACTTATCTAATTTGTAAGATAAGGAATTTGTCATTTCTACAGAGGAATGTCTCCCTCAAGCCATGAGGAAATACCGTGTGAGCTTCTGAGTAAGAAGGAGGGAAGAGTCCTGGGAAGATAATCTAGGAGACAGATTTATCTCCTAGAGACAATAAAACCCTCAGGATGAGGGACCTCCGCCTGCCAATGAAGGGGACACGGGTTTGAGCCCTAGTCTGGGAAGATCCCACATGCCATGGAGCAACTAACGAGCTCTCTAAAAATGGGCTCATACTTAAAAAAAGAAACAACCTTCAGGATGGGAACGGTGAGGAAATGGTCAGCTGCTCAACTCTGGAGGACCCCACATGCAGCCTGCCGGCACCCCACACCTGCTGACCCATTTGCCAGGCTCACACCCAGCCCCAGGAGGCAGACAAGCACTCAAGTAATTAGTTCCCTTCCTGTGACTGCCATCTTGCCCCTGAGGAAACACTGAGGTCTCCAGGCAGGAAAGGGCCTTGCCTCCCAGTCACACAGGAGGCTTGAGGGAGGGCGCAGCCTCAGACTTGGAACTTGGACCTTGAAAGCAAAATTAGTCAAGGGCCCAGCACTTGGACCTAAATGCCTTCTGCAGAAGGAACAGGGTAGTGTGATGGGGGCTGATAAACACATCTCCCAACCGAAGCACAACGTGAGAGGAGAGATAAGGGGCAGACAGGAAGTGAGAGTTACGCTCGCCTGGAGTGTGGCCAAGACTCAACCCCAGAACAAAGGAAAAAGGAAAGTCAATTGCCAATTAGCCCCAACTCCCTCTTCCAAGTCTCGTTCTTCTCACCCCAAGAGATCCCTCACAGGGAACTCCTGTGAAAAAGTGGGAAGGAAGCTGGTGGGTTTGTGTTTGTGTGTGAGAGAGCTCTTTGCACAAAAACAGTTTTTTCCAAAGCAACTGGGGCAGGGAAGCCAACCTCAAAGGATCCCTTTAAACCACTACTGGCTCTGTGATTAAGAAAACTTAAATAAAAACAAAGAACAGCAAATTATAGTGTTCTCATCAGGATCTGGACACAGAACCCAGTGTCCGAGCCCCAGACGCCCATGGGAACAGACTAGGGGGCTCTGCCCTCCACGCTGGCGGTGGTGCTAGAGAGCGAGGGTTTAGTGTGGAAAACGTATGTGCAACTTACATAAGCACCTGGGCTCTTGCACATTAAAAAACATCTTATTTTCAAGAGCTGCACATTCAAAGGACCAGTTCCACGCCCCTCCCACCAGTTGCTGTGTTCCCCTTCAGTCACCACTCCTGTGCTCTTAAAGCATGTTCCAGCGCTGCTAACACTCATTTCCTCCAGAAAAAGCCTTTCTTCATCCCTCTTGGCGCTGCTCACATTGTTCCGTGATGGGGAAAAGGAAACATGCTAGACTGAAGTCTGAATCGCAAACCTTCCAACATCTGCTTTGTAAGAAGTGCTGTGCTGGCTGGGCATCCTGTTTCTAGAGAATTCTGCCCTCGCTTTCTCTCCACGGTGTTTCAGGTATGGCTGGGTGTGTGCATGCTGCTTCCCCCTTGAGACTAGTGCTTCTTGTAGGGCAGAGCCTGGTGACTGATTCCTCTCCTCTCTCTAACCCCATCAGCCACCCCCAAAGGCACTCACTACAAAGTTCTTTCCCAGAAAGAGGTTCTTCAGGCATTTACCTTATCTGTCCTCCCAGGATCCTACAATTTCCCACTTTTCCCCAGAACTAAATGGCTGTCGTGGAAAATCAACAACTACCTGGGTCAGCTTCGGGATGCTCCTGGCTCTCTGGCCGACAGTACTTTCCGAACGCCTCCTCCTTTGGAATGTCAGGGTAGAGGTAGACCAGCGGAGACACGAGGATATTGGTGGCATCCATGATCTTATAGCCCATGATGATTTCAGCAAACGACATGTTGTTCAGCTGCTGCTTGGTGTACGGTTCCACCGACTGGATCTGGGTCTTACCTGTCAGGGGAAATGGGAAGGGAAGACTCAGGTGATCTCAGAGAAAACTACCTGATTTATTTTCCCTCAAGGGGTAAAGGCTTATGCCAACCCAGCGCTCGATACCCTGAATATCCTGCCCAGTCGCCTGGCACTGGGGAAATGTTCAGCTGGCTTCGGGAGAGGCTATCCAGCTGGGCCACAGGTAATACACTTGGATAACTATTTACATAAGATATATTAACAGGGTAGGGAAGAAAGGAGATGAAGAATGAAATTTAAATGGGCAAATATTAGTCCCTGGAGCCAGCAAAACAAAACCGGCAAACCAATCCTCCAGCTGGTAGAATTTAGAGAAAAGAAGTCACCCAAATGTGCCTTACAAGTCTGAGACGGGGGGGTGCGAGGCCATCTCTGCCCACGAGGGGGCAGCAGGTGTCTGAAACCAGCAGAGGCAACGGCGGCAGCGGTGCTCACCACCAGGTGGGGTGGGGAAAAGCCGAGCTTACCGCTGATGTCCTTCTCCACCCAGGTGAAGGTGACTCCTCCTTCTTTGCTGCTTTCACTGAATCTCAGCAGGA
>NW_006771814.1:440655-442443 GCF_000442215.2 Lipotes vexillifer
AGCAGGAAGGTGCCTGGGGGCTTGGTGCTCAAGATGGCCCGCTCCCTCTCCTTACTGATAAAGCCCATTATGTAACTGGAGGCAAAGAGGAGAAAGAGCAAGATTTGGGCTGAGGGTTGCCCTGCTATTGGTCTGCTGGGAGAGCAGGGGACTTGTCACACCTGCGCACCCTGCCAGACACAAGAGTTCCGACCTACCCTTCATTCCAAAGGGCCAGGATGTACTTTTTCACAAGGTCAATGATATTGTCCAGCCAGACCCAGAAGGAGAAGCCCTTGCCGGCCATGTTTTCCTGGAGAAAAGAATAATGGGAAAGCCAAGTCCACCACCATCCCAGGCTTTTCCTTCCTAGGGGTGAGGTGCCACCAAAATCCTCAGGCCCATCTAGCCTCAGGCAGGTGCTACTGGCAGCTGGACCAAGAGCCTAGGGCCTTTCAGGCCCAGCGTCCTCCACGACCTCCCAGCAGGTAAGCACCCCTCCCCCCCCATGAGGCAGCCACACGGAGTTCACACGGGTTGCTTACTTTGCAAAATTTAGCCCATGTGATCTGACACCCTGAATAGTTCACACCAGGTCCTGAAGGAAAAAAAATAATAAAGTAGTATAATTTTCAGTTTTGAATCAAGGTCTTATTTCTTCAAACAGAACACGTGCACAACTGCCCCACGACAGGCCCTGAAACCGTTGGTTTTCATGTATTTGAATGTTGCCACTGTTGTGTGCATATGGTGCACCCATCCGCCCCACACCCGACCCCATCATTTGACACCCCCACCCCACCCCAGTTGTTGTTTAGCCCAGCTGCCCTTACTAGCCTCGTGTGGTGGTCCGGGGACCAGCAGCACACACTAAGAAGCTGACAGCTTGAGTTACAGGGTCACATTTGGTGGCAGCATAGGACAAAGCATAGGTAGCACGCAAAACATTCTACTAAGGCTTTTTTTCCAGGGAGAAAATTAAAAACAAGCCTACGGTTTCTTGAAGAAACAGACAGGGATACCAAGCCTTTAGCTCTAACACGCACTTAAAATATCTTCCGATGGTTGGATAAAGTAGTACCCTGGAAGGGTGAGGGAGACAGCCACCAAGAGATAAGAAATCTGCCTCCCGCCTCATAAAAACAACCCCCAATGTGCACACCTCCTCTGTATCCTGACTCCCTGACCTGCTGGAGCACATGTGTTCTGGCCCCGGCACAGCACCTTGCTCGGTAGACTCTTCTGAATGAACAGCCCCACGGGCCAGATTCCTTTTCCGAGGAGGGTGAGGGGAGAAGAGGTAAAGTGCTGACCTAAGAGTTTCTCCGCCAGTGTTGTCAACTGCTCAATGCTCAGCCCGCGCTTGGTGGTGGAGGAGAACTGCCAGCTCAGCACCTCGGCCACTTGATCCCACGTTCCAATTGGGGGCTTGGTGAAAAAGTTCACGTTCTATTGGAAATGACACATTTACTCCTTTAGATGAGAGGGTGGTGCCTGATGAGCTGCGCTAGGTACTGTGACAGCCCCGAGGCACCGAGAAGTCTCAGGAAGAACGGGGGCCCGACTCACCTTGGGGTTGTTGGTCAGCATGTTATACCACAGGATGGATGCCCAGGCATTGGGCATCTGACAGATGTTGGAGATCACCACAACTGGCAAGGAGTGGGTCTGTGGAGGGAGGGGGGAATGAGCTGGGGAGGCAGAAGGCCCTCGGGGCTTCCAAAACCTCTTCAAGCATATCCCCGCAGGGTTTGGAATAAAGGAGAGGCCGTGGTGGAGCGCACCCGCTTCCAGCCCTCAGGGAAGAGC
>NW_006771814.1:442512-449948 GCF_000442215.2 Lipotes vexillifer
GAGCGGGGCTGGCTCAGCTCAACACCCAGAGTGGAAAGAATGCCGAACTCGGCGGCTGTCTGAACATCACCAGGAACTTGTAAAGCTAACTTGCTCACGGTGGACTCACAGTCCATGGGTTCCCCATTTAAAACACCTGCAAGGCATCCTCCACGAATCAAAGCTGTACCTGCCCATTAAACAGAGAGGTCCCAGGGATCAAAGACTAGGGTTCCTGCTTTTCCGGTGTATCTTTAATTTAAAGATCAAGAAAGTTGGGGAAAGAGCATCTAAATGCCATGACTGTCTGTATACTAAAGACATTAGTTGTTGAAAGACTGTTTTGCCCAAACTTTATAAAGTCAGCTATGATCAATGTCTAAATATGAGTTTTTATATCAAGTTTGCTGAAAGCTGAGTAGACATGTATCTTCTAAGCACTCAGGCAAGACTTTACTCTCAGGTGGGATACTAAAGATTTTGGGGAGGAAGAGAAGCAAAAGTAAACACAGTGCTTAGCAAAGAGTCACCATTCCAGCCTCTGGAGTAAAAAAATCAACTAGAAGAAGTCTTGTCCTGAATTACCACTGCGTGCAGCCCTACCCAGTTCTGTCACAGAACTCACCTCTAGGTCAATCTTGAGGCCTTGGTGATACACCTCAGTCTCGAAGGTGATCAGGTGCAGCTCTTCAGTCACAATCAGGGAGGCCTACAAGAAGAAGGACGCTATTCCTCAGAGAGGATGGTATTCAGTCCTGACGCCACCACTACACCATCCAGAAGGGCAGTCCACCAGGTGGCCACAGACACAACTGGAGCACATGGTCTCTTCAACACTATCACTCTCCAGTGCTATGGTCCTCAACCTGACCTCCTACTAGCTTTATTATGATACTAAGGAGATCCAATAGGTTATGTATAAAATGGGTAAGGCACAAAGAATGACAAAACAGTGAACACTTGTGTACCCACCACCCAGTTTAAGGGAAAGACCATCACTACTGAGATTCTCTGGGCACCCTTCCCAACCCCATCCATCCCTGTGCCTCCTCCCTCAGAATTAATGGCTATTTTGTCTTTTGAGTTCATCATTTCCTAGCTCTTCTTTATAGTTTTACCAAATTTATACCTCTAAACAATGTATGTGTGGTTTAGTTTGTTTAGTTCCATCTTATACATATGGAATCACACCCTGTGTATTTTGTGACTTGCTTTTCACATCCATGTAGCTGTGTGCACCTGCAATTTCTCCATTTTCACAGCCGTATAGTATTCCATCACCTGACTATACTGCAGATCATTTATCCACTCTAGTGCTGATGGCATTTGGTTTGTATTTAGGGCTTACAATCAGGCTGCTCTGACATTTTGTACGTATCTCCTGCTACCTATGTGCAAAGATTCCTCTATTGTTAAATCCTGGGAGTGGCACTGTTGGTTTACAGGGTATGTTCATTTTTATAATGCCCAATTGTTTTCCAAAGTGACTGTAACAATTTATACTCCCACCAGCAATACAGCGACATTATTTTGAATGAGAATTGCCAATGAATTATTAGAAGTTCCAATTCATATTTAAAATGCTTTTTCTAATTACAAAAGTAATACACATTCAGTTTAAATGCAAATGTTACAGAGATAGTACAGAGTAGCCTTGGATAAGAACAGCAGCACTGTTTGGTAGATATTCCTCTAGAATTTTGTAATGCAGACATGAATAGACAAAATACAGTGTAAGTTTTTTTAAACAAATATACTAATATACTACTCAAATTATTTTGCATCTTTTTTTCTTAAATAAATATGCCACATACATTTTCCTGTATCATTGCATACCTCACTTTTTAACTGCTGTCAAGTATTATAAATTCAATCTTTTTTTTTTTTTTTTTCAAAAGGCCTGCTACGTTCTAGAGAAGAGGGTAAGAATAGCTCAGGGGACAAATATCAGAAAAAGAATAGGGTGTCACAGTTTTATAAAAAAATATTTAAAACTAGTTTTTGGTCACATTTACCTTTTTTTTTTAAGTTTATTCTTTTTTTTTTCTATTTTGGCCATGCCACGTGACTTATGGGATCTTAGTTCCTCAACTAGGGATCAAACCCAGGCCCATGGCAGTGAAAGCCCTGATTGTTAACCACTGGACCGCCAGGAAAGTCCCTTAAGTTTATTCCTAACACTAAGAGTCCAATAATCTGAATAAATAGGAGGCAGAGAAGAAATAAGGGGATTCGTATTGCTTTGTTCTTTTTCTTTTGGTAAAATGTTTAATTCGGATTTGTTGAAACCTTCCATCCCACCTCAGTGACCAAAACAGGTCACCAAAAGCTGAGCCAAGCCATGTCAGCGCACAGAAGTTGGAAGGGGAATTTGGAAAGCCCCAGGCAAGGTGGAAGGCTTCTTTTCCACTACATGGGTGTGGGCAAGGGGCTTTCCACTCCTTAATGATGAGCTAACTCCCCGGACAATCAAGGAAATGCTCCGAGCCAGAGTACTCCAAGGCATGAGTGACTTCTGATGTGTCATGTTGGCCTGTGGTGACTGCAGCTGGTCAGGTGTCCTACTTCTGGGCAGTAAGAAGGCTCTTTTTCTCTCCTGCTCAAAGAAAACCCACCTATAGTTGGCTTTCATCCCCAACAAAACTTACGTCGCAGTTGGCTCGGCCCCCGTTACCACATCTCTGCTCTCTCAGGGTCTGTAAGAAAAGCAAAGAGCATCCCCTGTCACCTGAGGCTCTCCCCTAACCACTCCCCCTGCCAGAGGCCCTGGGAGAAGGTGAGTCCAGGCTTCTCCCGTGTACCAAGTGTTTGAACTCTGCGGAGAGGCTGCCGTTGTTAGACTCTTCCATGTTCATCACTTTCGTGTTTGTGCCCAGGATGTTAAATTTCCGGGATCTGAATCACAGGAGAAAAAAACCAACCACATAGGTGAGCGAGTGGTCAGAGGACAAAGTTAGATTAAACGGGAACACAAGGAAGCCTCCAGGCTGAACTTACCCTCTGAGAGCTGCAACATCCCCGGAGTCTCTGTTAAGAACACAAACCAGTGGTAATAAAAAAGGCCCTGAGTTTCTTCAAAAGACTACTTTGAACACCTATAATTGATTCTGATGGAAAAACTGCTGTTCTCCTGGGGATTCCTGTAAATGACTCAATTACATTTTATATGTGAAATTAACAATCCTATACATGCTGAAGTCGCAGACACAGCTGGTTGCCTACCCAGACTCCACTCCCCTCTTCCTAACAGAACCTTGACTCTGTCAAGTATCTTTCCCACCCCTGCCTCCAGGGGATCCTGACCATTAAGCTCACCAGAATAGAGCATGCCCACAGTGCAGCAGTCCAGGGCTGAGGACAGGACCTTTACTGTCTCAATCAGATTGGGAAGGATTCTCTCTCAGGCTGTACTTACATTTCCACAGCTTCAGCTGAACATGAGCAAGGAGGCATGTGGCCTTAACTACCACAAGCAACCATGCAGCAACCCAGAAGGGAACCCTAGAATGCCAGTGACACTTATGGTGGCAGAGAAGAGAGACGGAAGATTCTGGGTCCTTGATGACATCAATTGAGTCACTGATCTCACCGTCAGAAACCTGTTCTAACTTTGCATTTCTAGTTAAACTGGGTTGCAAATTTCCTTATTATTTAAGCCACACTGGGTTTTCTGTAGAGGGTTACTGTTACCTGTAACTCAGAGCAAGCCATTGATATAGCTGGAAATATTCTTCCCAGTGTGTTCCCTGTGTTTTTGAATATTTCGTTTTTTATATAGTCACCATTTCTCAGTGTTTTCTTTTCTTTTTAAAATTATTTTAGTTCTGTTTAAAAAGTCCTTCTCCATTGCTATATACTCACATACTTTTAGAAAAACAGCTACTATTTATTAAACAGTACATTCTGTGGGAGTTTACAGATTAAAATGGATCAACTTTTAAACCATTCAAACGATACCTTTCTATATACCACATTTTATTTTATATTTATTTATTTATCTATTTTGGCCATGCAGCTTGTGGGACCTTACTTCCCTGACCAGAGATTGAACCCAGGCCCTCGGCAGTGAAAGCTCAGAGTCTTAACCACTGGACTGCCAGGGAATTCCCCATATATCACATTTGAGAACTTAAAGTCCTCGTTATCAGAAAATTTTCCCTCATGTCTAGCCTATATTTACTTTTTTTCCACATTCTTTTTTTTTGTATACCTTTGATGTAATTGATAAATGATAAACTGCATATATAAAATGCACAATTTGATGAGGTTTGATATATGTATACTATACACACCTGTGACATCAGCCCAATCAAGATAATGAACATATCCAGCAACCCCAAGTTTCCCCACGCCCTTATGTGACCCATTCCCCAATCCCACACTCCACCCACCCCTGTCCCCAGGCAACCAATGATCTGCTCTCAGTCATGATAGATTCATTCGCACTTCTAGAATTTTATATAAATGACAACATAAAGTATGTACTGTTTTTTTCTTGGTCTGGCTTCTCTCATTCAGTGTATTAATTTGGAGATTTATCCTTGTGTTGTGGGTATCAATAGTTCATTCCTTTTTGTTGGTGAATAATATTCCGTTGCATGGATATACCACCAACTGTTTATTCACCTGTTGATGGACACTCGTCTATTAATGAAGATTCCTGTACAACCCTTTGTGTGGACATATGCTTTCATTTCTCTTGGGTAAATACCTAGGAGTGGAATGGTTAGGTCATAGGGTAGGTGCATGTTTAACTTTTTAGGAAACTGCCAAATTGTTTTCCAAAAGTGGTTGCCATTTTTACCACCATTATATTATATATTTGCCTATGCTTTTAAGATGTACCTAGAATTTATTCTGATGGACAGTGAAAAGTTTAACTTCTTACTCAAATCCCCCCAATACCAAGTTTCCCTAAGACGACTTACTGAATAATCCACGCTTCCCTCGCCAATTTAAGATATCAATTAAAATATATATTAATTCCTTATACAAACCTGAAGTCTATTTTTGGACTTTAGATTTTGCTTCAATGATCAGTTTATTCCTGCCCTGGTAACACACTCATTTAGCAACTGAAACTTTGTGATACATTTTAATATTGGGCAAGGCAGCTTCCCATACCACCCCCCATAATTTTTATTTGTTAAAAAAATTCTTTTGGAAAGTGAATAGCAAAAGAACCACCATTCTGGTGGTTGTCAGGAGCTGGAGGGAGAGGGAAATGGGGATTTGTTCTTCAATGGATATAGAGTTTCAGTTTTATAAGATGAAAAAGTTCTGGAGATCTGTTGCACAACAATGTCCATATACTCAACACTGCTGAACTGTACCCTTACAAACGGTTGATATCAACTATACATCAATAAAAAAAGAAAAAGAAAAAAAAGAAAACAGAAAAAATATGAGGTAAATTTGAACAGTAACTGGCTATTTGATGATATTAAAGAAGTATTTGGGGCAAGATTTTAAATTGCTAAGATGGTAAATTTTATGTTTATCACAATTAAAAATAAATCCTTTTTAAAAACTATCTCTGCTTATTTTTTTCATCTAAGATATAACTTGAAAAGCAAGTCAAGAGTTTTTAAAAATCCTATTCACGTTTTGGTTGGTTCTATATTAACTGGGAAGAATCAACATCTTTATAATAAAATTAAAAGTCTTCAATCCAGAGGTATGACTTATTGCCTCACTTTTTAAGTCACTTCCTCACTAAACTTTCACAGTGTTCTTCAAGTAGGTCTTAAATATTTCTGTTAAGTTTATCACCATATATTTTTTATTTTTGTTGCTTATTGTGAGATCATTTTTCTATTATAATTTCTAACTGGTTGATGCTAATTTATGGTTAAAGTAATCAATTTTTGCTTATTTATTTATTAAACTTACCACTTTCCTCAAGTCCCTAATTTCATTAGTAACTATTTTCCAATTCATTTTCATGAAATTTCCAGATAAACAATTATATCACCTACATTTTCTCTTTTTTAATCTTTTCAGAGGGTAAGTGCATTTTAATTTTTTAAAGGTACTGTCAAATTCTGAAGAGGATTCCATTATGTGGTAAAGTGTGAAACAGCAACAAAAATCAATTTTCCCATATACTCTCAGTTTTATATAATATGCATACATTACATTTATAAGTAAAAAAATGAATAAAGAAAAAGAGGAACTCGAGGTCACGATAGCAATCGCAACTCAAATCTGTACCGCCAGCTTCGTGGTTTTGTTCAGGCACATAAATGACAATGCACAGCAAGGCTTTTGAAAACTTTTTAAAGAAACGAAGATCTCTGAACGAAGATAAAGCCTCTAAGTTCACATGATGTCTGTAAAAGTTCCCATTTCTCTGTCCCTCATTTGAAAAAAAGAAAAAAAGAGCTAAGATAAGGAGTACTTACTTGTCAATGCACACTTTAATTTTAAGCTGATAATTTAGCTCAGGAAATTTGACCAGCAATCTATTTCAAAAAAAAAAGAAAGAAAGAAAGAAAAAAAAAGTTTCAAAGCAAAGCAAAAACATCCAATTAAAAAAAAAAGTCACTAGGCGCCCCCCCAGCAACTTCTAGTTGCAGTAATATAAAATTCGTTAACTCTTCAATTCTAAAGAGGTAAAGTCATAATCCCAAATTCCTCTTCCCACGGGTGCTGGGTTTGACCTTAAGTCAAGCATCAGGCCAAAAGGGACTGAAAGAAAGCCTAAGAACTAAGAACTTAGATAAGTTGTGAGAGATTCACCAAAGGATAATGAAAGCCATTTCATGAAAAATATTACAGGAATACATGCTCTGCAGGTGGTATTCTTTCTATTAAACCTGAAACCTAACACCATACTACCTTTCTGAGGAGGGAAATTTCACTGCAGGAGGGCAAACCCCAGCTTACCTGTTCTGACTTGAATGTGAAAGTAACACTCCACCTGCAGGCCCCTCACCCATCTGCCCTGTGGCCTCTTAGCTTCTATTATCACTAAGCTTTATTCTTTCCCTTAAAATCCTCAGGGAAAAGTAGGCTCAAAGAACAAAAAATAACTGGCATTATTCTGCCCCCTTTGCAGGAGAGATGGAGATTCTATGGCTTAAGACTTTAGGCCTGGAATCTTAGGAATACAATGGGCCTGAATCATAAGAATATGCCCAGGTAACCTCAAAAAGATTACCGTTCTTTAGCTTTTGACAGGAGAATCAAAGAGCAAGCTGGTATTATGCCAACAAATTCCATACCCATCAGAGTACTGCCTGCAACGCGGATACAGAACAACCCTGGCCACCAACCCTGTTCTGGCCCTGAGAGTGACCCTTGATACAATATCTGCCAGAAGTGGAGGTTCCGTGGCCCACCTGACTTTAGTTGTAAACTGGACACCAGTCTTGATGACTAATGGCCGGTCGGGATGCATAGGCATGCAGGGCTGCCGCTCTACCACGAAGGCACTGGAAGGGGAAGAGAAGGGG
>NW_006771814.1:450091-461399 GCF_000442215.2 Lipotes vexillifer
GGGAAAGAGAAGGGCAGTGGTTCACACGCAACTCAGTGGGCCAGTCCCTGTCCTGTTCCTCGGAAGTCAGCCAATCTCGTTCAATGACATTCTGGGGAGCGGCGGTGGAGGGCGGGGGTGATGGGGGAAAGGGACAGGGACTCTAAGTTACCTTTTCATTAAGTTTCTAAACAGCTCTACGATTCTCTCCTCCAGCATTGGCCGGTGCTGTACAATGGGATCCCCTTTGTAGCTAACTTTCTGCTGCAACTCCTCCAGTTTCTTAATTTGTTGGCGGGTCTGAAGTTGAGATTCTGCCAATGAGGTTATCCTGCCAATAAAATAAGGAAGATACCAGTTACCTAAGTGGGTGTACACAGTTGAGTTGGAGAAGGGGAAGGGAATACCACAGGTATAAACACCTCTACGCAGTCCCCTGACATAAGAAAGGGGCATTTTTTTTCATTGTGGGAAGATATGCATAGCATAAAATTGACCATTTCTAAATGTACAGTTCAGCAGCATTAGATTAGAAAAGGGAAACTTATTTTTGCCTTTTTTGGGGTTTTTTTTGTACATGCTGCGTGGCTTGCAGGATCTTAGTTCCCTGACCAGGGACTGAACCTGGTCCCTGGCGCTGAAAGTGCTGAGTTCTAACCACTGGACCGCCAGGGAATTCCCTATTTTGCCTTTTTAATTTTTTCTTTTTTTTTTTTTTTGTGGTACGTGGGCCTCTCACTGTTGTGGCTTCTCCCGTTGCAGAGCACAGGCTCCGGACGCGCAGGCTCAGCGGCCATGGCTCACGGGCCCAGCCGCTCCGCGGCATGTGGGATCTTCCCGGACCGGGGCACGAACCCATGTCCCCTGCATTGGCAGGCAGACTCTCAACCACTGTGCCACCAGGGAAGCCCCCTATTTTGCCTTTTTAAAACAGTGCCTTCCTAAAATTTTACATTTCAAAGAGGAAGGCAGGCATAGAGGAAGAAGTGTCAAAACTTATGCCACTAGGAGGCATTAATTGGGTTACCATTGGAAAGTGACAAACATTAGAACCCAGACATGGAGAACATGAAATAAGGAATTTGATGCTCACTTTCCTCAGCCTAACTTGTCTTTGTACCCAAATGTGAGGACTGGGGAAGTGCAGGACATCAGACAGCCCAAGAAGATGGGTTTGAGCCAGCTCTGTCCCTCACTATCTGTGCAAACTTGGCCAGGTCCCTTCACTCTTGTGGGCCTTGGTGTCCCCTTGCCTGAGAGACGGGGGGTTGAACTGCATGATCCCCAGGAGCCCTTTCAACCTCACCTACCATGGATCAAAGGATGTGATGTTATGTTTCAAAATATTGATAACATGCATATAGATAAAGTAGACAGGGACACAAAGGCTGATTAAATCTGTCCCCAAGAATGGAGAATATCAGTGCCTCTCTTTGATGGCCCCCCACTAGTTTAGTAAAGACCCCAAAGAGAGAAGGTGGAAGGCAAGGGGCGGGGGAGGACGGCACCAGGACTTCTGGCATCTACATTCTCCATTCCCAGAACTTAAGCTTTTTGGTTCCCTGATCAGGAAGCATTTAAAACTGCTCTCAGTAAATCAGCAAAGCTCAGGGTTAGTGAGGGTATGAACAAACAGGCATCTCATGTAGAGCTGTCCTAAATTTCCAGTTTCATGCTCTGTGTATCTGTGTTCCCTTTCATGTCAACTATCTCCCAGTTTAAGCTGGTGCAGCATATTCATCACTGGGCCTTGCACATCAAGGGTGCTCCATCAAGATTTTCTGAATGAATGAAAGTAAAAGAGCGGATTACAGAAGAGCATATGAAGAATGATCCTACTAATGTGAAATGTATAGATTTCTATCTCTATATATACAACAGATGTCTAGAGTGACAGTCACCAAAATTTTAACTCTAAGTACCTCTGCATGATTTGATCTTTAAAGTCTTTTCTTCTCTTTATTAATATCCTGTATTTGAACTTTTTCCCCTTATAGAAAGCATGTCATTTGAGAGTATTAAAGTAACTAAAATTTAAAATTTAGTCCACATGTTAAATACAGTTAAACCAAAAGCTTTATTTCAATTAGTCAAATATATTTAAAATATAGCAATATAGGGACTTCCTTGGTGGCTCAGTGGCTAAGAATCCGCCTACCAATGCAGGGTACATGGGTTTGAGTCCTGGTCCAGGAAGATCCCACATGCTGCGGAGCAACTAAGCCCGTGCACCACAACTACTGAGCCTGCGCTCTAGAGCCTGTGAGCCACAACTACTGAAGCCCGCGCATTAGAGCCTGGGCTCCGCAACAAGAGAAGCCACCGCAATGAGAAGCCCAAGCACCGCAAAGAAGAGCAGCCCGCGCTCGCTGCAACCAGAGAAAGCCCGTGTGCAGCAACGAAGACCCAATGCAGCCAAAAAAACCCAAACAAATAAATAAATTATTTATTTTAAAAAATAAAATATAGCAATATAAGTACATTTTCATTAAAGAAAATTGTCCAAGTAAAGTAAAAGCTTTAACCCTTAGACTAAGTTTGAGTATGTTAAAGTCCCCACCCCTGAAACGTAGTAGCAACTCTTTAGGCCTGCAGTTCTCACCATAATTTAGCACAGCTTTCTAAAAAGAAAGGAAAAACTTCTCTTTCCTGTTTTACCAGTTTTCTAGCCGATCTAGGCAGATGTTGGGAGGGCCTCCAATGCAAGCAATCTGCTGCCGCCTCTTCCAGTCTGCCAGCTCTTCATCCGTGAGAGTTTTCTGCACGTACTCCATAGCTGACAAAAGCCCTGCCAACTCACTCACGATGCTCTGGTTGGAAACCAAAAACAAAGTCAGAAAACATTTCCTCAGACCGTCTCTCACCACAGTCTTTAGTCAATTCCAGAGAAGGAACTCATTAGAAAACAAGCAAGTTCTTCCCTGAGATGCCCAAGTCCTGCACGTGAGTGAGACAGGCAGGTGGAGGTGTCCACTGCTCTTACTCGCCGCATCTGGTCCAGCGCAGTAAGCATCTGTTCGAGCTGCTGCATCTTCTGCCTGGTCACTGACTGGTTGTTGCCATTCAGGTCTTGCATATCTGAGAAGGAAGGAGAAACTCCTTGAGCTGATGGAATACTCCTATCCTCAGTAACCGCCAGCAGCCCCTGAGCACCCACTCCCCTGAGTCTGAACAAGCAAGTCCTGAGACTCAAGTAGCACAAGCTAACTTTCTACAGGAGATTTTAACGTCTCTAATATTCACTTGCCTCCTTGACTCTTGAGGGTTTTGTAGTTGAAATCAAAGTCATCCTGGAGATTCTCTACCACTTTCATTTTCTGTTCTAGGTCCTGTTTAAAACAAACCAAAACAGAAGTAAAAAGGATTTCCCTGGGGAGAGGGAAAAGGAAGTTTCTGAATAGGATTAAAAACCTCACAGAAGATACAGGCAGGACCCACAGGCAACTTCCCCAAGGAAAGTCTTCCCTAGTCTTGCCCTAGACCTGCTTCACCTGGACACGCTTCCGGACATCCTGCAGGTGTTGCTCCAGCATTTGCTGCTTCTCCGTCACCACGGCGGCTGTGGGATGGTTGGCCTGGCCCCCTTGCTGCCAAAAAAGGGAGCCGATGTACATGTGAATGCTGGAGATACGGGGAGAAAAACAGCTCTGTCTAGTCCCCATTCACCCCCACTACCCTTCCTGCTTAGCCTGAGCTGCTGCTGCCATTGTGAGGGGAAAGGTGGTTATACGGCAGCCGGTGCTCTCCAGGTGCTGTGGTTTGGTGCCAAGAAAGCTCTCACACTTTTACCTGTATCCTTGGCTTTTTACCTCTAGGTCTTACCATAAACCCACTCTACGTATTGCACTAGGAGACTACACATTGAGCTAAGACACAGCCCCTACCTTCAGAAAACTCATTCTAGGTAAGTATATATATAAAAAAAATTCACAACAATTTATGACAGCAGATGCTAGATGCCTATTTTAATGCATCGGGTGGGACCTACTGTATAGCACGGGGAACTCTACTCAGTATTCTCTAATAACCTATATGGGAAAGATTCTGGAAAAGAATGGATATATGTATGTGTATAACTGAATCACTTTGCTGTACACCTGAAACTAACACAACATTGTAAATCAACTATATCCCAATATAAAATAAAAATTAAATTTAAAAATAATAATAAATAAATGCATTGGGCGGGGGGAGCTCCCTGGTGGTCCAGTGGTTAAGAATCCATGCTTCCAGGGGGCAGGGGTTCAATCCCTGCTCGAGGAACTAAAATCCCGCACGGGGGCTTCCCTGGTGGCGCAGTGGTTGACGGTCCGCCTGCTGATGCAGGGGACGCGGGTTTGTGCCCCGGTCTGGGAGGATCCCACGTGCCGCGGAGCGGCTGGGCCCGTGAGCTATGGCTGCTGAGCCTGCGCGTCCGGAACCTGTGCTCCGCAGCGGGAGAGGCCACAGCAGTGAGAAGTCCGCGTACCACAAAAAAAAATAAAAATGTTTAACATATGCTTACTATATGACTCACCAACCCCACTCTTTAAACTAGGCCAAAAATAAAAGCATGCGGGTGTCCAATACATTTCTGTGGGATAATTAAAAAAACCATTCTGTCTCAGGGTGAAATTCCCTATCAAGAGATATTATCTCAGGGGAGAAGGGGAGGCTGGTGCCTTGAAAAGGTCGAACTGCACATGAAACTTACAAATAAGTTTTGTCAAAGTAATAGGATGTCTTCGGACAAAAAAGACCATGTAAAAGCTGCAAGTGACCAAGACAGTGTGCTACTGGCATAGGATGGAGATATGAGCCAATGGAACTGAATTGAGAGTCCAAGAAAGACATTATATACCCAGTTTCCCAAACTAGAAATTCTGGGTTGTCTTTGATTTCACACTGAGCCACCAAATCTTCCTGGCTCTATATTCCGTAATCTCTCCAACTGATCTCTAGCCCCACTGGCTCAGTTCAAGCTCCAACTGTTGATCCCTTTGCGTCTAATCTCACTCACTTCCAATCTGCTCTCTACACTGCTGCCAGAAGTCTCCAAAATAGATCTAAACATGCCAGCTTTAGAGGGAACCATACTCTCCTTTTCCAGTGGACCCTGTCCAAGCCCACAGAATACAGACTTCCCTTAGAAGTTCTGGGAAGGCGACCTCCACCCTTACTCTCTTCACAGGGGGACTGACTCATCAGAATAGTGAGGTTGGGAGAAAGACTCTAGCACATGGAGATCTCTGAAGGGCCCAGCACTTAAGTTGGTGCCTCTCTCCTCCCACTCTTGCCTTCCTGGGGCACTCCTGGGGCAGAAGCGAGGGCTTGGTTTCTAGAAGCAGTTCTAGAGGCCTATGTCTCTGTTCAGTGGGCATTAGTGAGTGGCCTTTGAAGTTCCATAAGGATGACTGGGGCAGTGCTGCCCCTGCAAACTCAGTCTGTCACCCCAAGACCTGACCCAGGGGACAGGTATCTAAACAACAAGGACCTACTGTATAGCACAGGGAACACTGCTCAATGTTATGTAACAACCTAAATGGGAAAAGAATTTGAAAAAGAACAGATACATGTACATGTATAACTGAATCACTTTGCTGTACACCTGAAACATTATAAATCAACTATACTACAATATAAGTAGATAGATAAATAAAGCCCCCATGGTTACCCATCCAAGTCATGTATTTGGTCTTGTTTACCAACAATACAGCTGATATTTTTTTTCTTTTTCTTTTTCTTTTTTTTTCTTTTTCTTTTTTTCTTTTTTCTTTTCTTTTTTTTACAGCTGATATTTTAATCTGTATTCAACTCCCATGTCTATTTCTAAATTGGTACTGCACTTAAAGGGAGAAAATAGATGTGATCAGTCATTACCCACAGAAACCTGCTTCTGATACGTTAGTAAAATCTATTGGCTCCCCACTGCTTCCAGGTATAAACGTCTCAGCCCAGCACAGACAGATGTTTCACACAATCCAACAACTGAAACCTTCCCTCCCTGTGCTTGAGTCACTGCAAACTACCCACCCTTCCCCACACATAACGTGTTTCCACACTGACTCCCCGCCCCCTGTCCACTCAGCCTAGCACAGCTGAACTCACCTTCAAACTCGGTGCAAATGTTTGCTCCCCTGTGAAACCTTATTCAACTTCCCGAAGCAAAAGTACTCACATCCTCCTCTACGTCTTTCTCCCTTGAAGTGTTTGTGCACCTATCACCCAATTAGACTGAGAACCCTGGGAGACAAGGGATCACGCTCACCTGTCTTCCTGTCTCCTCGGGATTTACCCACGAAAGACAGGTGGGAATATGCCAGATGACGTAAACAGACAAAACAACAGTGAGGCCTGGGTTCAGGTAGCTCTGTATGACGGGCTGCAAACTTTTTGTCTAAGGGCCAGGTGGTAAGTATGTTTTGGCTTTGTCGGCCATACAGTCTGTATGACTGTATAACTACCCAGCCCTGCCACTGCGGCATGAAAGCAGCCAGAGACAGTGCATACGTGAATGTGTGGGACTGTGTTCCAAAAACACTTCATTTACAAAAACATGCAGCAGGCGGGATTTGGGCCCTGGGTGTTGTTTGCCAGCCCCTGATCAATACGATTGGGACCATTCTTGGGACACTTACTGCTTTTCTAACTCTCATGGCAAAGTTGGTACCTCTATCCAAATGGGCTTAAATTGATTATTTTTATCTTATGGAACAGGATGCAAACATAAAGGTTCTCCACAACAGCAAACTCTAGTGATACACAGACAAGTGCCATTTGGCTAACCTCCCTGACGCCTGAGTCTTGAACAGTATTATCAGTTACCCCCTCATCCACATCTGAGCCTATCAGCTTTCTGCTTAAAATTCTTTAGTTGGTCCCCATTTCCTACAGATGTGGTGAGGATGAGGATGATGAGGATGGTGAGGATGATGAGGATGATGATGATAGCAGCAATAGAAAACAGTTAACATTTATTTCGCATTTATGTGCCAGGTACTGTTCTATGCATCTTACACACAGGAATTAATTTAATTCTATGAAGTCGGTGCTATTATCATTCCCAGTGGAGGAACACAGAGAGTCAACAGTTTGCCTGAGGTTACACAGCAAGTGGCAGATCTATGGCATTCAAACCCAGGAGGTCTGGGCCCAAGGCCCTTGTGGTAAACCACTCTTCCAAGGCCAAATTGCCAGGCATGAGTAACTAAGAAGATTGTCATGACGTGGCCCTTGACCACCTTATCTTCCTTTACCCAGTCAGATGCTGAACTTTCTACACTTCTCCCAAGAATACATGCAGTCCTGTTTCTGTCTAAACACGATCTTCTTTCTCCCTACACTGTGGTCTCCTTACCATCTGCCTGATGCCCATACAATAAGCATTGAGTCTCGGCTCAAACAGTACCTCTCCTTTCTGTATGATGCCGTTCCCGACTCTCTCAATTAGACTTAGATGTTCTTTCTTCTTTGTTCCTGCTACATTTTTGTCTTTAAAAAGAAAAAATTGGCGACTTCCCTGGTGGTGCAGGGGTTGGGAATCCGCCTGCCAATGCAGGGGACGCGGGCTCGAGCCCTGGTCCGGGAAGATGCCACATGCCGCGGAGCAACTAAGCCCGTGCCAATGAAGACCCAACACAGTCAAAAATAAATTTTAAAAAAATAATAAATAAATAAAAGAAAAAATTGTACACCCATGTTCATAGCAGCATTCTTCACAATAGCCAAAAGGTAGAAGCCACCCAAGTGTCCATCAACAGATGAATGAATAAACAAAATGTGATAGAGCCACACAATGAATAGTATTCAGCCTTTGAAAGGAAGGGAATTCTGACACCTGCTACAACATGGATAAACCTTAAGGACTTTATGCTAAGTGAAATAAGCCAGTCACAAAAAGACACACACTGTACGATTCCATTTATATGAGGTACATAGAGTAGTCAAATTCATAGAGACAGGAAGTTAGAATGGTGGTGCCAGGGTCCAGGGGGAATGGGGAGCTACAGTCTAATAGATATAGAATTTTAGTTTTGCAAGATGAAAAAAGTTCTGGAGATTGGTTCACAACAATGTGATGAACTTAACACTACTGAATGGTACACTTAAAAATGGTTAAGATGCAGGAATTCCCTGGCGCACCAGTGGTTAGGATTCCACGCCTCCACTGAAGGGGGCATGGGTTTGATCCCTGGTTGGGGAACTAAGATCCCAACCATAAGCTGCACAGCGCAGCTAAAAGAAAAAAAGAAGGGATGGTAAATTTCATGTTATGTGTATTCTACCATATTTTTATTAAAAGAAGGGGGAAAAAAAAGAAAAAAATTCCCTGATTATAGGATATTAAAGAAAACACCTCAGGGAAATTAAATAAGTCTCCTGTAACCAACAACATTAATGCTTCAGTATATATCCTTCTAGACATTTTATCATGTATTTCAATAATATATGCATATCATATACATTTGTCTTTCCTGTTATGAAAATCTTTGCTTCCATTACATTGTCATGTAATGGAGGGTTATTGTTGCTATTGTATAAGAGAACTACTGATTCTTAAAACATTTATCTTGAACACAATCACTTTTCTGAACCCTTGTTAGTTCCAATAATTGTGTTTTTTTTTTTAAGTTTGTCTTTTGTTTTCCAACATTAACACTCCCTTTTTCTGTCTTATTACAATGGCTGGATCTGTCAGAAAAATATCAATGGCAGGAGGCACCCTCAATCTTGTAACTGTTTTTAATGAGATTAGTGCTTCACCACTGTACATCATGTTCCCTTTGGTTTCTGACAAATATTCTTTTTTTTTTTTTCCTTTTCACAAGGGTTGGCATCGTTATTGTTTTGTACCTTCTTTTTTCACTTCCTCTGGGACACAGAATATTCCTTCATTCTTACCCGCTTCCCCAGTTCTCCTTCGTGGTCGATGGCCACAGTTTATGACCAGTCCCCAGTGAGGCCATGGAGGACACTCCTGCCTGGGGGTGCTACACTCACTGCCACCATGAGTGCTCTTGGACACATACTGTATCTCACTTATCTGCTGTATAAATGTCCAGAAGGGGAATTGGTGGCCCTGTGGGGATGTGCACTTGCAATCTTGATAGCTGTCCCTCTGTGGAGGTGTCCACCTATAGTGTAGGGGATGTCTTGTTTTCCCACCATTCCACCAGTACAGTGTGTGAGCAAACATTCCAATCTAATGGTAAAAATGAGATCTCTGTGTAGTTTCTTTGAATGTCTCTTATTATGAGTGAGGACAAGCCCATTTTCCTCTCAGTACAAATGTCCCTAAGTTCACTGCCTTTGCCCATTTTTCTGCTGGGTTGTTAGAATTTTTCTTCTTGACTTCTAGAAGATCCTTTCTAATTAGAAAGATTGAGCCCTTTGCCTGTCACATGAGCTGCAAATATGTTTTCCCAGAAGTTATTTTTTACTTTGGTTAAGGCATGTTTTCATTGTGCAGATGTTTGTGATTTTTTTTCAGTATCAAAGATATTGATCTTTATTTTGATTGCTTCTTGATTTGGTAGCCTAATTAGAAAGGCCTTCTCCTACTCTCCATTTGTGAAAGAATTTTCATGTGGTGATTGTTAGTTGTTTTATCTTCTCTCTGTGTCCCCTCCCTTTTTTTTCTTTCACAAAGTATTTGAGCTAGATGCAATTTATTCTGGTGTATGTGTGAGATATGAATCCAACCTAATTATTTTCTAGATGATCACCCAGTTTCTCAATACAGTTTATGAAATAGTCATCTTTACTCCTCCCATTGGAGGTGGTGTTTGTATCACAAATTAATTGCCTATGTGTAGTTGAATCTTTTTCTGGACCTTCTGTTCTGCTCTATTGTTTGGTCTCTTCGTGCACCTGTACCACTTTGTTTTAATTATTGGTGCTTTATAATATAATTTTTAGTATATGGTAGAAATAACCCTTTTGTGTTACTTTTTTTTTTTAAGATTTTTTTTTGATGTGGATCATTTTTAAAGTCTTTATTGAATTTGGTACAATATTGCTTCTCTTTTATGTTTTGGTTTCTTGGCCTTGAGGCATGTGGGATCTTAGCTCCCCAACCAGAGATCAAACCCACACCCCCTGCATTGGAAGGCGAAGTCTTAACCACTGGACCGCCAGGGAAGTCCCCCTTTTGTGTTATTCTTAATAATGGATTGCTGAGGGGAAACTCTAAAAAATTAGCATCGAACACTGGGGACAGAGTTCAGTATTGGAGACACATGGCATGGCACTGACAAAAACGACAAGGGTTTCCATCTATGAGCTAGGCCATCCTTCTGCTGTCTAGGCTGAGCCCAAGTAAGTCCTGTATTCATGAGTCACGTTTGTCTTCCAACTCTTGGTCCATATATTCGCATTTACATCTAAGTTATTCGTATATAAAATATTTTTGGTCTTCTTCACCAGAGGTATCATTTTATTTATTTATTTATTTTTACTTACTCTATTTTACTTTAAAAAATTGCCTGCTTTGAAACACTATGCAAGATCTTCGCTTTTTAAGTCAGGATTCCACACAATACTGCTTGCTGTTCACCTAGAAAAATTTGGTGTATGATCTTAAATTTCTCAGTGTCTGCAATTCCATCAACATACCAAACAGAATAAGCCACAGACGGTCAGAGCAGAGATAGACCTGTTCCAGGGCTGCTAGATTACTGATTAATGCTGAAGATCATAATTTAAAATGTTTTGCCTATACTGGGAAAATTTTCAAGAATTACCATAGCTTAAAAAATCCACTTTTCTCATCATACCTAGGTTATCATGGGGATTCTTCTCCCCCCGACCATCTTGTTTTTGGAATTTCGCACCTGTGATGACTTCTCCTATCAAACATCCAAGGAAAATGAAGATGGCAAAGAAAAAGAGGAGGAGACTATGGTCAGTGATGCCCTTGACTCTGAAAGTATCCATCAACTCTCATTTTCAAAACAGTTGTGATTTCTGTCGCCGTGAATTTAGAAACTGCAAGAACTGGGGACATTTTTATAATCCTTGATTTTTTTTTTAAACATCTGTATTGGAGTATAATTGCTTCACAATGGTGTGTTAGTTTCTGCTGTAAAACAAAGTGCATCAGCTATACGTATACATATATCCCCACATCTCCTTCCTCTTGCGTCTCCCTCCCACCCCCCCATCCCACCCCGCTAGGTGGTCACAAAGCACCGAGCTGATCTCCCTGTGCCGTGCGGCTGCTTCCCACTAGCTAGCTATTTTACGTTTGGTAGTGTATATACGTCCATGCCACTCTCTCGCTTCGTCTCAGCTTACCCTTCCCCCTCTCCGTGTCCTCAAGTCCATTCTCTATGTCTGCGTCTTTTATATC
>NW_006771814.1:463418-470044 GCF_000442215.2 Lipotes vexillifer
GGCCACAGCAGTGAGAGGCCCGCATACTGCAAAAAAAAAAAAAAAATTATAGACTTAAAAGTAATGTATAAGACTATAAAACTTATAAAAGAAAATATAGGAGAAAATCTCTGTGACCTTGGGTTAGAAAAAGCCTTCCTAGAGATGACATCAGAAAAATAAGCAACAAAGAAAATTGGATAAACTGGACTTTATTAAAAGTAAAAGCTTTTGTGCTTCAAATAATACCATCAAGAAAATAAAAGGACAACATACAGAATGGGAGAAAATATTTGCAAATCATCTGTCTAATTTGTTTCTGGACTTGTATCTAAAATATATAAAGAAATCCTATAACTCCATAATAAAGCAAATCACTCAACTAAAAAATGGGTGAAGGATCTGAATACACATCTCTCCAAAGAAGATATACAGCTGACCCATAAAAACATGAAAAGATGCTTAATGTTATTAATCATTAAGCAAATGCAGATCAAAATAATGAGATACTACTTGGTAAAGACTAGGATGGTTATAAACGAAAAGAGAGCCAATAACAAGTGTTGACAAGGATGTGGATAAATTGGAATTCTGATACATTGCTGGTGGAAATACGAACTAGTGTAGCCACTTTGGAAAACAGTATGGCATTTCCTTAAAAGGTTAAATATAGAGTTATGATATAGCACAGCAATTCCACTCCTAGATAATACACCCAAGAGAATGGAAACAAAACACAAAAAATTTTACAGGAATGTTTACAGCAGCATTTTGCATAATAGCCAAAATACAAATACAGCCCAAATGTTCATCAGTTGATGCATAGATCAACACAATGTGGAGTATCCATACAATGTTATTCAACAATAAAAATGAATGAAGTACTGATACATGTAAGAACATTGATGAGCCTTGAAAATATTATGCTAAATGAAAGAAGCCAGTCATAAAAGACTATGCATTGTACAGTCTCATTTATGTGAAATGTTCAAATAGGCAAATATAAAGAGAGGTAGCAGATTAATCATTGTCTGGGGCTAGGGGTATTGAGGACAAATGGGGAATAACTGCTGATGTGTTTCAGGGTTTCTTTTGAGGGTAATTAAAATATTCTACAATTGATGTGAATGTACTAAAACCCAGTAAGTTGTACACTTGAAATGAGTAAATTGTATGGTATGTGAATTATATCACAATAAAGCTGTTAAAATTATTTTGGGAAGCTTACGTTAAATCTTTTATGCTTGTTTTATATAAAATTTAATAAAAAAGATTTTCTTAAGACAAAGGAGAAAATAGTATAAATTTCTAAACTTAAAACTGCCAAGAATTTAAAATGTATGCTACAAACGTAAAATATCAGTACGGTCACTGTGGCAATATCTTCACCCTGCATAATTTAATTTTCAAATATTTATACATTCATTAAAATGCAAGAGAGTTGAATCAATATGTGGAAACACTTTAAACTCTTTAGAGAATTTCTGTCTTATAAATCTTCCACAATATTCAGTCTCAAGTAACTGCTTCAGAAAATAATCTTCGAAAAGTGCTTCTGTTGTGATAATTTCTAGTAGAAAATAAATTTCCATTCCATTGAGTTTATGATGTTCATGTAATTAAAATACAACTGATTGTTCTAAGAAACTATTACATTGCTGAGGTTTGAGGAACAATAAGAAATGTAACATTATCAATGCACTCATGGTTTTAAATGAGTACCAAGTGAAAATACGTTAATATTTTTAGCTGGAAATGTGTTAATTACTCACTGATGTTGTAGTGTCAAAAAGAAGAATTTGACTCTTAACCAAAAGGAATTCACATCTGAAAGATAATTTCAGCTGATATTGAAACGTTAAATAGAAATAAGTACACTGTGAAGTCAAATGACAGGCAGTCATTTACAGAGTCACTGCCAGATTTAGGACTTGATTCCTGGACCTGAATGGCTATTGCCGAAGGTTTCAGGATTGTCGTTGAGTCCAATTCTCTCCAGCTCAGAATGTTTGCCCTCAGACTCAGAGAGAAGGAATGACGGAGGAAAACCATAGGAGGCTTTAGCTCTTCTCTGGGAATCTGGGTGTGTATTCAACATTTAAAGAAATGTTGATGAGCACTGTGTACCAGGCATTGTGCAGAATTCTGGCAGTATAAAGCAGTCATGACTTCTAGGAGCTCTTAGACTATTTCAAAGAGAGATCAGAGCAGTATCGGGACCAAATCAGGTGGGTCCTTGTAAGCTCCCATTAGGATTTTCTCTGAAGGAAATGAGGAGCCATTGCAGGGTTGTCAGCAGAGAAGTAATATTATCTGTCTTTCACGTGCACGGAGACCAGGCTGCTCAACTGAGAACACACTGTAGAGAAGCAGGGATAGTGCAAGGGGGCTATTACAGTTATCGGGTGAGAAATGGTGTGGCCTTGGCCAAAGGGTTAGCTAGAGAGGTGGCTTGCAGAGATATGGATTTCTATACCCTGTATCATGATATATCTACAGTCTGATCTATTTAGGTTCTGGATACAAAGAGAGATGGGAAGGCCACTGCCAAGCAGCGAAGAGGGTCCGGGAGTCATTCGATTCCTGCTGCTCAGTTTCAGAATACAGGGGCAGGAAGCCAACCGAGAGACAGCAAGCACAGGTGGCACAGCTAAAGTGTGCTGGGGTGCAAACAACAACTTCCAGACGTCCAGAGGCTCCAAGAAGAGGAGACAGGGTAATGAAGAAAGTGATGGGCCAAGAAATGGTAGGGACTCCTGACATCTAGTTTCCATGGGAACATTTAGTCTTCAATTCACCAGTCTGGGAAACAAGAGTGCTTGTGGGTCATAAAGACTAAGAGGGGTTGATGACACGTCTTAGGAATAATGCGTAACTACAACCCCCCCTCCGCCCCCAGCTCTCTCCCAACAGACACAGCGTTCTTTCCAGGAACCACAGGAAACCAGGTCGACAGAGACCACCTTTTCAAGGAACTTGCTGTGTCACTGAGGTATAGAATAACAGATTTATTATTTTTCTGCTTGCTAACTATTCCTTAGGCTATTGTATTTTTTTTTTTTTTTTTCTTGCGTTATGCGGGCCTCTCACTGTTGTGGCCTCTCCCATTTGCGGAGCACAGGCTCCGGACGCGCAGGCTCAGAGGCCATGGCTCACGGGCCCAGCCGCTCCGCGGCACGTGGGATCTTCCCGGACCGGGGCACGAACCCGCGTCTCCTGCATCGGCAGGCGGACTCTCAAGCACTGCGCCACCAGGGAAGCCCCCAGGCTATTGTATTTTTAATGAAGAATCTCAAAACCTTACAGTTTGAAATCACATCTGCAGGTACTCAATAGTCCAGGAAATCAGGTTATATTGTCCAGTCATTTATACAGTCAGCACTTTGGAGCATATATAATGTATGCCTGACCTTGTGCTGTGGGTAGAGAATGAAAGGAGTAATCACAAAACTCAGACCCTGCTCTTGAGGAGTGCAGAGTTAAACTATGAAGACACATTAAATGGCATATATTCAAAGTGGAAAATAAGTCTCCCAGTCTATGTCTGGGCAAAATTCATCCTTGGTTTGGTATTTGATATATATAAGATTATAGTTTGCAGTAGGAGAGGAGGGTGGCCAAAAAAATCATTTGAAACAAATAATTTTTGAAATAAAGTAATCATGGGAGGGAAATATCAATGCCTAAACGAAGGGATGGCAAATGTTTTCCCCCTGAACTTCGAAAAATACTTCATAAATGAAGGAAGGATTTGGAAAAAGAATCTAAAAAATTAAAGGAGGGAAAAGACTTAGGACAATTAACTTTCTGTTTTAAAGATCACCTAAATTTAGCTCTCTCAGCCACAGATTTTAGGCATCACAGCTAGTATCTTGAACCAAAAGACACAGAGGCCTGAACAACTATGCCCAATTAATTATTCCAGGGACATTTGTCCTGCAAGTACATTGTTCATACCTGCCTCTGGAGAGTGTGGTAGGAAGAAAAATGGCCTCCCAAAGATATACACGTTCTCATCCATGGAACCAGTGAATATGTTATGCTACATGGCAAGAGCTAATAAACTTGCAGATGGAATTAGGGTTGCTAATCAGCTGACCTTAAAACAAAGTATCCTGAATTATCCAGGTGGGCCTAATGTAATCACAAGTGTCTCTAAAAGATGGAAGAGGGAAGCAGAAGAATGTGTAAGAATAATGCAAGGTGCTGGCCATGAAGGTGAACAGCTTCTAGAAGCTGCTTTACTCCAAGACGCTCCAGAAGGGGAATGCGGCCCTGCTTCCACCTTCATTTGAGCTCAGTGAGAGCCCTTTTGGACTTCTCCAGAGCTCTTAGAGAATAAACTTGCATTGTTTTAAGCCGCGAAACTGTGGTAATTTATTACAGCAGTGACAGGAAATTAACACAGATAGCACGTGAAACTGACTTTTATATACCTCCACTTCCGACCCCTTCACCCCACCCTGAATGCATAGTTATTTCTGATCAAAATTTATCCCCAGCTTTGTATCTCCAGTATCCAGCATGGTGCCCTGTACACAGTAGACACTTGGAAAATATTTGTTGAATCAATAAATGAATGAGAGACTATTCCAACTTTACTTTAGTTGTTCACTTTAAGTTTTTGTTTTTCTACTATATACTTTTTTTTATGACCTCATACTTTGGAACTGACAGTGATTCCATGGACAGACAAAACAGAGCAGCTAATTTGGAGGCTTCATATTGGTAATCAGAAATTCAAGTGGATATCCATTAGCAGTTCACTTCCCTGCTGCCTTGCTTTTCTTATTCTTACATTTGAGGACAAAGTTCAGCTCTTGTAAATCACTCCAGTTGCCATTTTAAAAGACCCTAACAGAATGAATGGTCCTGGAACATAAGCCTTGAGTATACAGTCTGAAACAAAAGCCTGTGAAAACCTGCAGAAAGCCTGAGCAGAAAACCTGAGAGGCTCTAATTTGGAGTTACAAATCTCGACATTTTTTTTTTCCTTTCTCCACCAAACTGTTCAGCTCCAACTTAACAGTTTTCAGTTATTACTACTTATAATTGTGTATCTGCAGGGGCCCCTCCCTCCTACAGTCACATTGAAACAACTTGTCTGTGAAAATTGTGAAAATTGATGTCGCATTCATTTTAGCTGCTTTTCATCTAAAATTACTCATACACTGAAAAAACTCACTCTGTTTACTAATCACTGACGTGGAATTATTCATAATAAAAATAATTCTGAGTACTTTGAACATTTAACACCTTATTCAAAGCACTTCACACACTTAAGAAAAATATTTTTCATTAGAAAATAGAGAAAAGCCTCACAAAAAGAATCTCATAATCCCACTACATTATTTTGTTATGTAAGGAACCACTTTTTAAGTTTGGTGCTCATCCTTTCTGACTTTCTTTCCATTTCAAGATTTTAGCCAATTATCTTCAAAGTGTGCCTCAAGGTTGGCATGTAATTTGAAATCACTGCATTGGAAACACTTCAAGGATGGAAGTCACAACTGAAAGGGTAAATGCTAGATTAATGTTAAGAAAAACCAAAGTGGCCTTCGGCAGCTAGGAACTTGCCAGGTCCTGTCAGCCACGCTTTGGTATGATGAGGAGCCTGGCACCCCTTAGCTGGTCCCTGGTGTTCTCCTGTTAAATGTCAACAATTTTCAGAACACCAACATCAGAGGAGGCCACTCTGTGACCATGTTGGATCAAGACAAAAATAAGACCACTCTGTAATTATGTATGAACACTTAAGAAAAAAATTTTCCAAGATACAAAAATTCCTCCGTCTTCTCTGATATTACTAAATATAGTGGTACGCGGGCCCCTCACTGCTGTGGCCTCTCCCGTTGCGGAGCACAGGCTCCGGACGGGGCACGAACCCGCGTCCCCTGCATCGACAGGTGGACTCTCAACCACTGCGCCACCAGGGAAGCCCCAATGTTGTAATTTTTATTGTCCTTTTATTGTCCTTATATAAGAGACTTCTTAGGAGTATAAACTAGGCTTATTGCTTTATAGAGTGAATAGGGTTTAGCGCTTTCATGTTAGCAGTTTGTTCACTGTTTTTATCATTGATAAATGAAAAACAGATTACCTAGAAGTACACTAGGTACTTTTCAATAGCATGGTGACAGTGCCATATTTCAATATATAATTTTATCTAAGGATAATATAGTGTTAAAAAATATGGAACAATAATGTTACGTTATCATTTCGGAAGCGTGCTCTTTAACCAAGATAGATTAGTGGGAAAGAATGTAATTAATAACCCAAAGATCCTTTCTCCCTGCCCCAATTTGTTTGTTTATTTCCAAGTCATACCACCAGGTGATATTTGGGTCATTGGAGTCTCACTGGAATATAGTTGTCCTGAATTTACAGAGTGGGGATGATAAAGTGGATGCTCTGTTGAACACCTCTTACCATGTAATCCATTAATTTTGTCCAATCTATCAACATTTTACCTTATGATTACACCAAATGTAAAGAAGTGCACCTTGGTTAGGAAGGTGGAGTCTGTCAAACAGAAAACAAGGCAGCTGGTGTGCAACACACGTTGATCTTTCACAAAATAGCTTTGGTCTGACTCAGAACAGGATAGGATTTTTTTTTTTTTTTTTTTTTTTTTTTTTTTTTGGGGG
>NW_006771814.1:470327-504117 GCF_000442215.2 Lipotes vexillifer
CCCGCGTCCCCTGCATCGGCAGGCGGACTCTCAAGCACTGCGCCACCAGGGAAGCCCAGGATAGGATTTTCAAACCATTTTCCTTTAAACATTCTATTTAGAATTCGGTGTACTTCTAGGTAGGCTGTTCTTCATTTACCAACGATAAACACAGTGAACAAATTAATTGCTAACATGAAAGCGCTATAATCTCTCATAATTATACTGATTTTAAAAGTCCCTGTGGGCGGACTGTTATTAAGTATTGGCACAATTTGTTCCTGAGTAGGTGGCAGTGCTGTGCCTGATGTATCAGGAAATAAGACTAGATCCAAATGAATGCAAGAAGCATTTTCTTTATCAAAATGTATGTAAACATTTAGGAAAATGAGCTGCATTGTCAGACTTGCTCTTAGGCTAAAAATCAGAACTCCTCAGCCCATGCAGGAATAAAGCCTTTTATGATCTTGCGTCTGTCTGCCTCCATTGATTCTCAATTTTCACACGATGTTGTAGCTGTCTTCCCTAACCACTTTCCCAGGCTTCAGGATTTTTAGTACTTTTCTTCTTAGCCAGGACAGCTTCCTCCCCGGTTCTCCCCATCTTGAAAGAGGTTATCCTACTTATGTTTCCAGATTCCGGTCCAGTATCATCTCTCCTAGGAAGCCTTCCTGAATCTCTTAGGTGCCCTGCTCTGTGTTCCCATAGCACACTGTGGATATTACCATCTTAATGATCATCAAATCGTTTTGAGTACTTGCTTCCTTGCCTGCTTCCCCAGCTGGATTTGTAAGAAACTTAAGTACAAGAACATGATATCATTCATATTTATATTCCTGCCTTCTCAATAATTTAAATGAATGATTTAATTAGTGAATCTAAATGAATGAATGAATCTATATTAATAAATGATTTACTTCATTAATCTAAATAACCCAGCTACAAACCTTTTTAAAATAAAATAGCTGAATAGCACCTTCCTAACTTTAATGGATCTAAACATGTATCTTGATATACTTGTTTTTTGTTTTTCTGTTGAAACTAGGGTAGGAGCAGATTTCTACATCCATGTTCCTGGCTGCTTTATTCACCATAGACAAGAGGTAGAAACAACCCAAATCTCTATTAACAGATGACTGGACACACTAAATGTGATCTATATATACAATGGAATGATTCAGCCTTTAAAAAGAAGGAAATTCTTAATATACTACAATAGAGATAAACCTTGAAAACGTTATGTAAGTGCAATAAGCCAGACACAAAAGGACAAATACTATATGATTCTGTTTCTATCTGGAGTAGTCAAATTCATAGAGACAGAAGGTAGCATAGTGGTTACCAGGGGCTGGGGGGAGGGATGACTGAGAAGTTAGTGTTTAAACACTCTGGGAAAAGAGTGTCAATTTGGGATGATGAAAAAATTCTAAAGTTGGATAGCAATGATGGTTGCACAACAATATGAATGTACTTAATGCCACTGAACGGTACTCTTAAAAATGATTAAAATGGTAAATTTTATATTTATGTATATTTTGCTACAATTTTTAGAAAACAAATTGTATTATAACATGTTATACACACAGTCTCTAGGTGATAGAGATGTACATGCATTAGAACATTCTTGGCTGGATGAAGTTAGAATGGAGCCTAGAAACATCACCCTCATGGAGGGCCTCCATTCATTCTAGGAAAACTTGCCTCTTTCGGCCACAGAAGGTGAAGGAGACTGAGACAAAAGGCCTGGGTAGCTCCTTAATTTACATGGAACTCAAAGATCTCAGGACAAAAAAACCCCTTGTTCTTAGCCTATAATTAAGACATAGACTTTTAAAATGGGAATACGATGCTGAAAGACAATGGAGCTCTTGGCCATAAACAAGTCTGGCAGGACAGGTCAGACAGAAAACAGGAATTCAATAGTGGCAGAAGCAACGTCTGCAGGTACAGTGAAATTTACGCTGTACTTGGCGATCTCTGTTCCCTTCCCTTTGTGGCCTGAGAAGCAGAGGGCTGTGGTATAAAGGGAAAAATGAAAATGTCACAAGAGGGTCAACCACTCTCTGAGAATCAACCTACATGAACTGGTCAGGGAAAGTGAGAGGAGCTCTCCTACCAAAAGGAGACACAGATGAGCAGCAGAAGTCAATGGCCTGATGGTACAAAGTAGGTCCATGTTGGTGGCAGGGGCCAGAGGCATTAGGGATGGAAACCAGCCCAGCCAGCAATACAGAGGGCCCAAGGGCAGCAGAGCTATGATGAAGAATATCAAGAGCAATGGATTCCGTGATGCAGGAATTGGAGAGCTGCTGGCTACAGCCCAGATTATGTATAAGAATAGAGAAAATTTTGGTTATCTCTTAGTTAAGTCGGGGGGCGGGGGAGCTCAGAGCATTGAGGTATGGAGTATTGCTATAAATGTGAGCTATCTGAACTTATCACTGTGTAAAATCAGACCTCATGAGGGTTTTACATAGTATAGATATATTTGAAATATTAAGGTTAGAACTTCAGTTTCCATAAACTGTGATTTCATATAAATACTAATAGCCTTTTCTTTTATTCTCTGATTAACACTTAAAATGTTAACTATTTCAGTCCCACCCACCTGGAACCTTAAGGCCTAAGAACCTCACACAGAGCCCTAGGAATTAAGATTATGCAACAATTATAGAAACTATATCTCGTATTTTCAGTCATAGACATTGAAACATCTATGAATTACCATCCTCATCTATTTGGGAACTAATTTTACTTTGAATTAAATGGGTATGTCAATATAAATCCAGCAAAAAATTAGGAAAAAAGGCTCTCTTCCATATAACAGGCTTTAGGTATAGCCCCCCCAGAGGATGTATTTCATTCTACTCCACAAAATTAAAAGCAAGTGGAAATAAAGAGATTCCTACAATAAACAATCCTTTAAATATCTCCAAATATATTCCATCAGAACAATGCGCAAGGGAGAAAAATATTAACCTTTTATATCCACAAGACAAAGAAACCGTAACCTGTTTTCGCTCAGGATAAACTCAGCAGGGCAATGCCTGGGTTGTTCAAAGGCAGGAAGAGAGAAGAAAAAAGACAAAACATATAGTCAGAGCAGGAAAAGAAAGAATTTAGAGTTGAAAACATAAATAGGACGAGTAGATACCTCTAGGGTGGCTATTCAACAACTTATTTTCTTGGAATTGTGCTTTCTGATTGATCAGTCTGAAGATAGACACCCGGTCCAAAGTGGATCAAACAGATGCTTTCTTCCCAGACTGAAATATGGACCAGGAAATGGAGACTATTAGTCACTGAAGCCAAGTCTAGTGAATGATCATATTCAAGGACAAAAATGTCTGCTATTCCTATGATTAAATCCCTACAGCAGTACTGATTATTTCCCTACCCAGTTCTTTGTTATTCATCCTTTTCTGTTTCTTTGAGATCTTCAGTACCTTTCAAATACATTCCTTTTCTCTTCCTCTTCCTCCCTCTCCTAAGATTGCTTAAATGGATTTCTGTAGTTTGCATCCAAAAGAACCTTAATAAATATGGTAGTCATAGCATAAGACCCTTGAAATGTGGAGCATATCGGTAAAACTTTTCAATAAGCACTAACAGGGCGAGAAGAGTCAAGAATTTCTTCCAAGAGTCGAGAAGAGGGTGATATACTAGGATAAAAGAGTGCATCAAGAACCAGGGCCAGCCTAAAGCTCAGACTAGCAGGGCCTGTAGAAATCTCCCCCTTGATCAGTGTCTTTGTGCCTAACTCAACTGTTCAACCTTTATTATTCCCAAGTTCAAAACAGCATTCAGGGGCTTCCCTGGTGGCGCAGTGGTTGAGAGTCCGCCTGCCGATGCAGGGCACACGGGCTCCTGCCCCGGTCCGGGAAAATCCCACGTGCCGTGAGCCGTGGCCGCTGGGCCTCCGCGTCTGGAGCCTGTGCTCCGCAAGGGGAGAGGCCGCAACAGTGAGAGGCCCGCGAACCGCAAAAACAAAACAAAACAAAACAAAACAAAACCAGCATTCAGGTGCTGCTGAGCTGGTAATCTCTAAACCTCAATGGACTTGATAACTATCATAATAGTCAGATATTTCTTCTGGTTCATTTTTAAAAAGTTGGGGGGAGATGCTTTACTAGTGAGAGACCTTTCTGATTAAATCACCTGACATTTAAACTGATTATAGAGATAGAACCAGAGAGAAATAATTCCTACTCAAATATTACTCATAAAAAGTTAGGAAAGTGAGCAATAAAATCTTAGGCACTGAGAAATAGTCAGGAGCAATTCCTGTTGAAATAAATTTGAGCCACCAGTGTTAGTAGCTCTTGTATTCACACAATTACTATTTATTGTATTGAAAGTCACAGGAGCTACAAGGCACAATAGATTGTATCCCTGGAATGGGGAAACTGTGTCTAGAAACATCACTCACTGAAAATGAAACCAGAAATGAAGAAATTTCAAATTTGTTGAACATTCAAGTATAGTATTCACATGAATTCCATGAAAGGTTTTCTCTATCCCTACTTTCCAAATGAAGAAACCCTCAGAGAAGTTAACTAACTTACCCAGGGATACCAGGCTAGTAAGTGATGGGGTTGGGAGTTGACCAGATCTGTTCCAATCTAAATCCTATGCTATTCACATGGGCTGCAAGAGTTTAGTCATCATCAGCATAGTAACCAAAGCTAAATGTTGATTTGTACATATTTAGAGGATGAGACTAAAATACTTCCCATGTGTCTATTTTGGAAATAAGTCACATCCCCAGAAATATGGGACTGGAATGTAAATGAGATTTTTAAAAAGCTATAATATAAATATACCCTGAATTTTTTTGATACAGTATCATAAAAAAGTAGTTTAAAAGAGAGACTAGGAGAAAAATCAGTATTTAGGATAAGCCAGCATTTCTGATTCTAGTGGTTAGAACTGCATATAAAATTATTTAATGCTAATATTGCCTCAAATGTATGGAGTTTAAAGGGAAAATGATAATTTCCAAGTAACTGGAACTAAGGGGATAGGAAGCCTATATATAGATGAACGTCAAGCATCAATGGTGTTTTGAGTTGCCGTGAATTGAGGGGGAAGGAATAGATTTTGTTCCTATTTGAACCTTCTCTACATTGTTGAACAGAGACTTCCAAATGACTGGCAGTCAACAGTAAAAGTTTGTTAAATGAATGCAAGTGGACTTCTAATCATTATTTTAATTGCATTTCAACAATATGGAGTCTTCAAGAAGTAGCAATAACTTCTATCTTGGGACACACTCAGGCTTTATATTGAGCTACTGTACCTTCTACAATATGAGTCTCTGTTTTCAAAGGTCCATACAGTCACCGTGTTTTCTCAATTGGACATTTTTTCTAAGGCAAGGGGCACGAAGTAAAAACGTTCCTGACTGAAAGGTACTTTATTTTCTTTTTCAGGTTTTTCTAAGCACTGATTTATATTGAGAGCACTTTTGATTGATCGTGCAAAAAAGCAACAGGATGGATGAAGATTATTCTCAAGTCAGTTCAGGGTTCTTATATGAATCAGTGTTCCGGTAACCAAGTCATTTTCATTTAAGTATTTAAAGCTACATTTCCACTTTGTTGTGAACTGGAAAAAAATCTTATGTTTCATAATTTAAATGTCGTTAAGTATAAACAACAGAATGTATGTTCATACATTTATTTTAACTAATACATAAAACTGTACACTAGTGTATAGTTGAAAGTGCAACACTGATAAAATATAGCTGTACACGTTTGTTTAAAATTTTAAAAAAACTGTCTACACTAAATTCTTCATCCCAATGCCAGGTCATTGAAATAAAAGAGCTTCCCCAGTGCTATACATCCTGCAACAAAAGCACAAAAAGATTTCAAATTACCTACCAGCCTTGAACACATAATTTGAGTAGTCACATTTATAAAGCTGAAAAAAAAACTTTTCTTATGTGATATTCATGGATCATCTTTGGGACTCTGTGAAAAAAGAAACCCCTGCTTGTGCCCACTCTTGTAATACATTAAGTACTCATGGCTTTCTATACAGTGATTCAATCAGGCTCCTTCCATCTTGGGCTCCTTCCTCATTTGGGGCCTCACTTTCAGCCAGGAGACAGGGGGAATAAATGGGTGTAGAAAGCAAAACCCTTCTTAAATACTTTGGACTGGAACAGAAAGGCTTTGCTTCTCGCAGTGCATTGGAAAGAACTAAAAATATGAGCTCACCTACATGCAAAGGAGGCTGAGAAATATAATCCCTGCATGGGCAGCTACTTCCCTGCAACAATTCTGTACCATAGAAGTGGGGCAGGCATCTCTCATGAATAGCTATCTCTGCCCTAATTGTCAACCTCTAATCTTATACCTAGCTAAGTTAGCACTAAAGAATGAGGGTAAAATAGAGAATTTTTCAGGCAAACAAAAACTAAGTTTATCCTTAAGCCATACAGGAAGGACTTCTGCAAAATGTACCCTAGCAGGAAAGAAAATGATTTCAGATGGAAGATCTAAGATGCAAAAAGAAGTGAACAACAATAAAATTAATACACATTTGGGAAAATCTAAGTATATACTGATTGTATATATCACTCTAATAATATCTACTTTGCAATGCAAAAACCTGAGGTGAAATAAAATATTGCATCTCATCTATTAAAAAAAAAACTAACAAGGATGAATTTCTAAAGCATTTCGTGAAAGAAACACAGACACAAAAGATTATGTGATTCCACTTATATTATATTCTAACAGAGCCAAATTATAGTGGCAGAAAGTACATCAGTAGTTTCCAGTGGCCAGGATTGGCAGAAGGAGATCGACTACAAAGACACACAAGGAACTCTGGGATGAGGAAAACGGTCTATTTCTTGACAGGAATATGAGTTACATGACTGTATTGTGAAATACTGATTCTTCTCATTATGTCATATAGTCTTACTTCTTAACTTTACATTTTTTTTTTATAAGGCGGACTGTTCCTGGTGTGATAGAAGTACATGGTACTCATTATCACAGTAATTATTATAATGATAGATAACTTGTATTGGTTGGTATTATGCAAAAAAGTTTATATGCATTCTTTTATATAATCTTCACAATAGTTTGGTGTTTTCATCCATATTTTGTACGTAAGGGAAGTGGGGTTGAGGAAGATTGGGTAATCTTTCCTGTAATTTCTACCAATGAAGGTTTAAGGGTGTTCTCTTGGACCAGCAAATATTCAGATGATTGATAACACAAGCGATAGTTTCAACACATGCAAACCTGGGACCTAGGTGATGATACATATGATGAGTCTCTAATTTTAGGTAGCAAAGCACAGCTATTACTGCATTGTTTTCCATTTCAAGTTTGCAATTTTCCAAGGCCATATAAAGAAAAGCATAGCTTCTAGATTCTTAGTAAATAAAGAAATGTTCAAATATCCTCGTAGAGAATACAGGCCAAAGGATACTCCAGAAAGGCTCAAGTAATAATAAGATTTAAGTGAGTGAGATTTTAATGACAGTTTATTTTTATTGGACTGTCTTAAGAATAAATCATTCAAGCCATAGTAAACTAGTTGCCCATGGTTATTTGATTTTACTGCCCAGAAATAATATGCAGCCATAGTAACTGCTGAAAAAAGTCTTATATTTATGTCTTGAAACATTCAGAAATATCAGCTAAGGATCTATTAGGCACCACTTCTATAGAGTGGTAAAAAAAAAACAACTTTCTAATCAGGTTCTCTTGGTGCTTTTACCAAAGAACTTCTCATAACCAGGGTGACTAATGCTGTTTCTAACAGGAAATTGTGTGGGAACAATAGAATATGCTGAAGTGGATCTCTTAGTCACCATCAAAAGAGTGACTTAGCTACTCTGAAGTCAGAGAAAAGTAGCTTCCAGATTGAAAAAAAAAAAAAGACTTAGAAAATCTAGTATACTAGAATCTAGTACACGATACTATGAAATATTGCCAGTGAGCCAGAAAAAAAACCAAAAAACAAACCCCAAAAACATGTATAGCCTAAGCAATTTTGGAGCACTCCTGTTAAGGTGATGGGTTTCTGCAATAAGAAAAGATGACTAGGGCTTCCCTGGTGGCGCAGTGGTTGAGAGTCCGCCTGCCGATGCAGGGGACACGGGTTCGTGCCCCGGTCCGGGAAGATCCCACATGCCGCGGAGCGGCTGGGCCCGTGAGCCATGGCCGCTGAGCCTGCGCGTCCGGAGCCTGTGCTCCGCAGCGGGAGAGGCCACAACAGGGAGAGGCCAGCGTACCAAAACACGCCCCCAAAACATATTACTTTCTAATTCCTATGTTCCATCTCTATTTCCTTTACTTATGTTCCATCACCTTTGTTGCCAGTTCCCAGAATTAATCCCTGAGGTATCTAGAGTGAATTCTGTCTTCCTGACTGAACACCGACTGAAATTTACACTTTCTGACTATAAGAGAGGATGGAGGAATGTGGTGCGGAGGGAGGGATTGGAGAAGGGAAAGAAACAAGTTAAAGCACTGACTGCAGTATTCTTCAGAAGAGCAAACTTTGCACAGCAGAATATCTCGATGAGCCATCTGGTTGTAGAATGATAGCCCTAAGCACATAGCAGGGTCTCACTAAGAAGGAGACCACATAAATAAATTCACGAGCATAGTAATGAATACAGGTATTTTGATATTTTGCTAGTATACAGAGATGGAGTCTATGAGGAAGCCAAGAATCTAGAGAAGGGTTACATGGGCAAGACAGTTCTGAAAAAATGGTGGAAATCCAGGACCCAAAAAAGCAAATAAGTGAGAAAGTCTTCATGGTGAGAATGACAAATGGACAGAAGTGACAAACGGACAAAAGGCAGAATTGTTCTGTGTTGCTAATATTACATATGCCTAATATTCATTGTTAAATTCTTTCTTGCTGTACAGTACTGTAACATCATTACCCCAGATATATGACATGATCTTCCACCATTCCCACAATCCACATTTTCCAGTAAATCTATTATACATAAATACCTAGTGTTTTGGAAAAGGCAAGGAATCAGGGATACTTTCCACATTTGGGTTGATAGTTGGGAGAAAAAAACGTCAGCCTCAAAAGAGGCATAATGTGAAAGGGATTATGTATTCCAAGGAAGCAGGAAACCAGAAAAAGAGGTAACTAGAACAACCGTAAGCACAACTAGAAAACCCAGAGTATAGTTGAAATGCTAGGTTTCCCATTGTGTCAGCGGAATGGAGATTCAAGCTAACTTGATTTGAATCTTAATTAATAAATATTAGGAAGTGCTTGGGCTTCCCTGGTGGCACAGTGGTTTAGAGTCCGCCTGCCGATGCAGGAGACATGGGTTCGTGCCCCGGTCTGGGAAGATCCCACATGCGCTGGGCCCGTGAGCCATGGCCGCTGAGCCTGCGCGTCCGGAGCCTGTGCTCCGCAACGGGAGAGGCCACAACAGTGAGAGGCCTGTGTATCGCAAAACAAAAAAACAACAAAACAAAAACAAAACAAAAAAATATATATATATTATGAAGTGCTGATCCTTAGGTCACACTTTTAAATAATTATTTGAAGAAAGAACAAATTTAAACTCTTTCCTACTTCATAAATGACGAACATGGCAATTAGTCCTATCAATATTTATGAATTGCCCTACATATTCGTATGTATGGGCTGCACATACTGATTTCCTTCCAAAGAACACAGTATGGAGAGGTGAACAAACGAGTAACTTAGTAGTGGAAAAACTTGCTAAATATTATTTCAGCCAGGTGATCAAAGTCAACATTAACAGTGATAAGTCATCCTGATATTATATAACCTATAGATGATGTGATAAAAATGGGATTTTATATCTGTTGTCTTCCCCTACAAAAACACACAACCAAAGTGTAATTATGATAAAAACATCAATTAAAAGACATTCTACAAAATACCTGACCAGTACTCCTCAAAAGTGTCAAGGCCATCCAAAACAAGGAAAGTCTGTGAAATGGTCACAGCCAAGAGGTGTCTAAGGACACAGGATAACTAAATGTAATGTGGGATCCTGGATAGGATCCTGGAACAGAAAAAGGACATCAAGTAAAAACTAAGAAAATCTAAATAAACTATGTACTTTAGTTAATCATAATGTATCAATATTGGTTCATTAATTGTGGCATATTTTACCATATTAATGTGAGATGACAATAATGGGGGAAAGTGGAGATGGGGTGTATGAGAGCTCTAACTATCTTCTCAACTTTTCTGTAAATATAAAGCTATTTTAAAATGTAAGATAATTTAAAAAAATATATGGACTGCATTATTCCACAGAAAAGCAGAGTGGGCACTTGAATATATTGTCCTGGTAAAGTAGGGGGCCTCTCTTTAGGAAGATTCTGTGTGCTGGGCTCTTGGTAGATCAGCTTCTTTGTTGTCATGGGTCCCTATAGCAGCAGTGATCAGAGAATATTCAGGAACCTGTAAAATAAATGTTGTCCCATATTCTCTGACTTTCACAGGACTCAGGGGCCTCCTAAGAAAGAACGTGAGTCCTGTCAGAAGGCAGAGTTCAGACAAGTATTGAATATTTAGACAAATATTGAAATGTCCAACCAACATGAGCTGACCCAGATCCCTGCCTTAACTTCATTTCTCATCTGTGACTGTATCCCTGTCACTTATTCTATGTCACCCACAGTGGCCAGCTGGCTTTTTCTCAACCTACAGACAAATGGTTCACAAGTCCTGGCTGAGTTGTGGACCAAGGTTTGTGCTCATTACATGGATTTCACATGCAGTTAGTTATCCTGGGCATTTCTCGAAATCATAGGACTTCCTGTTAATCAGTTGGGTTTCAGTGCATTGAGATTTGGGGAATTATTGCTCATAGTTAATGTGACCACGGCTGTACTTAGGATTCAATGGCTCCTTGGATATTTAACTTACATCTTTCTAGAACCACCCATACTTTAGTCATCTCCAACCCTGCACTTCATATAGTCAATCACATATTCTCATGATTTAGTGTTTATTTCACTACATTATGGAAGAGTTTGGTATCTGGCACAGAAGAACTTGCATATTTTCTTCCTTTTCTCTGAAGAGTGTTCTTTTATATGAACTAAACTAGATTTTAGGGTCATTTTTTAACCCTATTGCCTTTGAAGTTTTAATTTTCATCACCATCATGCATCATACGGCATAATGCTTTTACCTCATAGATGCTTTTAAAGCTAATAGTTCCCATCCATTTGTGGCACTACCTAAGAAACTTTCTTTGAAGCACCACAGTATCAGCTGTCTAAATGAGAAATTAGATGCTTTAAAATTAAATTCTTTAATTCCAAAAGTTTAGTGCAAAGAAATGTTGTTGCATATCAATATGAAAATTAATTCATGTGGATACCCTCTTGGTGCGTGTGTGCATGCCTGTGTGTGCGTGCTTGCGTGTATATGGTGTGTGTGTACATTTCATTTGATTTTGACTTTAAATAAGTCACCTCTCAAATCTCGAACAAATCACAGTGGACTGAACAAATCCATTTCTTCTTCTCAAATTCTGTTGTTTCTAATACCACTTGAAAAATATGTACCATTCATCCAAACTCGAATTTTTGTATTTTCTTTCAGGTAAGAGACTAGGTAGAGACTAGATAAAGGCATATAAAATTAATATGACTGTATAAATGTGTTATATTAACTTTATATTAATTAATCTATGTATATGCACATATTTAAAACATTTTTTCTATCTTATTTTTATTAAGCTTTCTTAATACAGTTTAAGTAGTGAAAGTGCTGTCTCAAATGTGACTGTTTAGATCAATTAGTAAATCAGATATATTGGATATTCTACGGTTTTATCCAAAGAAAGTGTGGTCACCTAGTATTGTACATATTCATGAGGTCTCTTCTTTTAAAGCGTTGGAACCATGATAGAATCATTAAAGGTAAAACTTCTTATTAAGTGGCTTCCTGAATTTCTTGCTGTGAAAATTTAAATAACTAAAGCATAGTGAGATGACAAGTGAACTAACAGCTAGTAAATGACCAGCCTCAAAGACACAGAAGTGCATTGGGGATGCTCAAGAAATCATGTCTCCTTCAGAGAAGCTGAGAGTTCTAATGCTGAATTTTGAGCCCCAATCTTGGCTAAATTATTCATAATTTCTATGGTTGGTCTCAAAGGATGGCAATTCTAACTACAAGATGTAAATTCTTCTAACACTCTAGAATTGTAGACCTATTCATCCTTGATAGACCCTCCAAATGGTATTTATTCAGTTACTGAAAGTAAGTGCATCTTGATCTAAAATCTTGCATGGGATTGACAGTACATGTATTTTACAACTGATTAATGATGTACTCAGTTCTTTATTAACAAGAAAACAATGAAGAACGCTGTAAGACTTTTCATAGCGCTCAGAAAAATAATTTTGGATTTTAACTCTACAGGCAGACCCTTTGAACAGACTAATCTTTTACATTAGCACAACTGTTATCAGTGTTTCTTCAAAGATTATATCTAAACAATTCTCCGGGACATCCTGTGATTTGCATTGTTACATTCAGTGAAATCATGAGACCATGTAGGAAGAGGAGGAAGAATTTCATTCAATTATGATCCAGGATTACAGTCTCTTTTTTATGAGGGGAAACTCTTATTTGATATTTGTGTTGTGTATTGGTTATAATATTTTAAAAGCTATTGCTTATTTTTTCAAGGATTCATAAGAGAAATTTCTCATTAAATTAACTGCTACAAAAGTTTTTTTCTCAACATAAGGATATACGTATGGACCAATTTTATATTAAACATTGATTGAATATATATTTTAATTAGAAAAAGGGAATTCAGCTATTCAATACTTTTTCTTTATTCTTAGATGCCAGGAAACTCAGAATTTAGATTTAATACTAGACTGACAACTCATTTCAGGTTTCAAATAATATCTAATTTGCTGTTCCTTCAAATTAAATTGACTGTCTTTTATCATTATGGTATTGTTTTATACCTTAATTAATTTTATGTACATTTAAATGCCTTCTATAGACAGAATGTTGATTAAACATTATTCAAGTGACTGAAGTACATTGGATAAAGATGTCATTTGCTGATTATTGACCTTGAAAAAACATTAATAAGAAAAAGGCAGAGGTCACTGGGATTTAGTTTTGTCTGAAACGTAAAGGAATATAAATCTTAAAACAATACAATTAAGTTCCTAATATAGAAACACATAGGATTGTTTTGGTTTAATAAAAATAAAAACTTAAATAAAATATAAGATTCTTATGTAGGAGGAGAAAAAAGGAACTGACAAAATCTGACATATTTTCAACTAATTGTTTGACCCTGGTTTTGCCAGCTATTCTATTGGGGGTCTCAGTTCCCCAGCTCCAAAATGAAGGGTTTGGACTAGATGATTACTGATGATTTCTCCACCAGAAAAATTCTCTATCTCCATGACACTACGTATTTCTGTAACTCCATGATACAACAAACTTCTATAATTCCAAGACACTGCAAAATTCTGTAACTCCAAGATATAAAGAAAGTCTATAATTCATGATACAACAAACTAAAACTCCATGACACAACACAGTTTTATAATTCCATAATTCTGTAATCCAAATTAGAAAGTCTCATATAAGTTCTGTGTTTTTCACTTAATTGCTCTATGGATTTTGGTCCTGGCTTACTCATTTGTGAAATGGAAATAGTAATAGGGTTGTTCTGAAGATCAAGTGAAATTGAGTGTGTAAAGATACATTGAAAGACTGTAAATAAACCAATGAAGCTTCAGAGGGTGCTGCCATTAGACCCATCAGTCCCTTAGAGCCATAGACCCTAAGGTCTATGTTTTGTTCAGTTTTTCTTTTATCCTCACAGCATCAAGCACAATGCCTGGCCCAATATAAATGATGAGTAAACATTTCCTGAGTGAATTAATGGCCTTCACAAACATTACAGAATGAATTTCTCCATCTGGAGCTTTCGTTAAGATAGATTAGGTCTTGCTGTGAGGTAATATGACTCCAAAACTCTGAAGAGTTACCCCAACATAAGTCTATTTCTTCTTCTTGCAGAGCCTTCTTATCCAGTGACTCAAAGATAGCTTTCCTCCATGGAATGACTAGAAATCTATGCTGTTTACAGCTTGTGCCTCCTCTACCTAAAAAGCCCTCCTTCAGAGAAAGAATGGGAATCAAAGAGGGCTTTTTTTATGCCTCAGTTTGGAAGTGACAGTGACACATACCACTTCCACTCATATTCCACTAGTCTATAACTAAATCACTTGGGCCCACATTACAAGCTGGGAGTACAGTCTCCTATATGCCAAAACAGAGAGGACTCACAGTGGCAAATAATTAGAAATGTCTGCCCATTAAGAATGATGTTCATGACTACTTACTAGGAGTCTTTGGAAGAAAGCACATGGAATTCTGAAGAGGTCTCACTCCCATCAATCAATCCTCGTTTACTAGGATGACTATTTTGTAGCTAAACATATTTCTACCATAACTGATAATATGTATTTTTCTTGGGTCCTGAGAACAGGGACAACATTTTAAAAAATCAAATAGGAGAAATAAGAAGGGATAAAGAAATAATTTAGGTAATCAGGGAAATAAGCAATAATATCCCTGAAAAATTTAATGTGTGATTCAGAGGTTTTATGGGAGTACAGAAGATAAAGGAATGAAAGATGTTTACATGTTTTGAAATGAGAGTATAAATGTCCAATTTTTTTGTTTTTACAAGACGATAAAACTATAATTCTCGTTCATTTTGTTGGGAAGAAGATGGGGCAAGGAGAGGCAATGGCAGGACAAAGTAAGCTAACTTTTACTGAGCACCTTTCCAGCTGCTTCCACAAGTTCTGGTTCATGGTTTGTGTCATCATTTAAAATTTTTATTTTCATTAGGAAGAAACAAAAATAGTCTATCGTTTGAATCCAAACCTGTTTTTCATTTTATGCATCATTCTTTCCCCATGTAAGGATCTAGGGTGACATCGCCAGCCTAGAAAGTGACACTGACCTGGTAACAAGGATTGTTATCCAAGTTTTAAAATCAAGGATATAATCAAAGTAGAGACACCATGGATCAACTGTACTCAATAAAATTATAAAGGAGAAATCAATATTTAGAATATTTAGAATATTTAGAATGCAGACTGATCTTTACAAAAGAAATTTGATTTTTCTTTGTATATAAAATACATGTGCAAATAATGTAAAATCAAGATAAATTCACAAATATACACAAAGCCAATAAATGCTCTGACAATCCCCCTTTAGTAAAAAGATAAAGCTATCCCAATCTGTCAATAAAATTTGTAAGAGAAAGAAAAGATTCACAGTAGTGCCAAGTTTTAACTGCTTTTATCAAGTACACCTTGATAAAGATGTGCCTTACGTCAAAAGCTGAGACAATCAGATGTTCTCGCCTTTCATTATAAATCACTATAGAGATAGGACAACTCGGACTCCTTTTAACTTTTTAAGTTTTTTCTGACTGTTTGCTGATTAGTTCCAGGATATGGAGTTTAATGCGAAGGATTTATTTGGAAATTCAATATACAAAGAGAATGCATAGGTAAAACTATTCAAAGACTACTAATAGCTTGATAGGCAGACATATATTCCCAGTATGTATATGTATGTATACACATGTATGAGTATCTGATAAAATTTCCTGATCATGGACTTAATGGTACTCAAAGCTGTGTCCTGTGTAAAGTGCTAAATAACATTCTTGGCAGCGTGAGCCTATTTCAAAGGTCAAAGATACAGAGCTTGATTCTTCATTTAACACTAAGGAAAATGTGTAGGGACAGTCTTTCAAACACCATACATTCTCAACCAATTTTCTTAAACTCTGGCCCAGACCAAAGTGAAATTTTTGCTTCTGCTGGCATTCTGTGAGCAACTAGCTTAAGAAATATTTTCCTTAGAAATTACAGAGAAGAGTCCTATCTGCAGGGCCATAGCTAGAGATACCTAAGAATTAAAAAAAGACAAAAAAAAAAAGGCATCTTGAAGTAGGTTCTGACACAGTGAAAAATATTAGGAACTGTGCAAGAAAGTAGAAGAAAAGAGATAGCCTCTGGCATTTTCTTCCTGAATAAGTATTTAAAGTTAACATACTAAATATTTAGGATCTCCAAAATCTTAATATATTCTCAACAACCTTTATTCTTTTGGTATTGAATACGAGATAACAGTAACTGTTAAAAGTTAAAGATTAAACATACACACATACACACACACTGAATACATGTTCTTCATAGAAAATTTGGATAATATAAAAATTAAAATACCCAACGACTGTGAAAATGTAAGCATATATTAATATATGATATTTGGTATATATATAAAATCATATACCTTATTTTATTTAATTTAATGCAATATTTAATTTAATATTACATATAAATATCATGAATCTTTTCCAATGGCATTACTGTATTATTGTATAATATAATTTCATCCTGAATCTCTATTACTTCCTTTTTGTTCTCTGCTTTTGCTTTTATAAATAATGCTACATGAATATCCTTGTACAGAAACCTTTGTTCACATCTCTGATTACGTCCATTGAATAAATCCCTAGAAATGGAAATAACTGGGTAAAAGGAGATATTTAAGACTTTTGAGACTATTACCAGTGGTCCTCCAGAAAGATTGAATCACTTGACATTTATACCCAACCTGTATAAGAGGGTCTATGTCTTGCATCTTTGCCAACTCTGGGTATCATCTGTCAATTTTAATCTTCGGCATTTTGATGGATGAAATAGCATCTTATACTATATTTCACACATACATTGTATACTTAAATTATTTTGCATCTCTGATTCCTAGGGAGTTCAACAATGTTTTAAAACATGTAAGCCATTTAAATTTTATTCCTCAGTGAGTACTTTTTTTCTCATTGAATTGCAAAGGCCCTTACATATTAATATTGACACTATATCTGCTGTACCTACTAACGACAACTTTTTTTCCCTGCTTGACAGAAATTCCTGGAGCTCATACTAAGATGAGAAGCAACTGCTCCAAATTAATTACCAAAATTTGGGTTGATTTGATCACAAGAAGTTGAACAAATTTTGATCTCTTTCTATGTGCCACGTGTCACACTGAGTACAGAGTGAGAACACATAGACCCTGTGCTCCAGTCATACTGAAGACACAGGGGGATGCAGGTACGTAAACAGCTAATTAAGAAATGGTGCTGAGGCTTGAGACATTTACATGCTATGTGGCTTCCCTGGAGAAGTGAGAGCAACCGGTATCTACTGAATTCCCTTCCAAACCTTATTTTGCTCTGAAGAAAGGCTCACATACACACTACACAGACATCACACAGATAGACATCACACACACACACACACACACACACACACACACACACACACCCTCTCTTCATATAGTCTTTTTACAGATGTTTGCAGAAAAGGCAGCATGGTAGGTGAAGATGGAAACAGAGGACAAGGCAGGTCTGTTACAGTCATTACTTCCCACAAACAGCCCCTTTGGAATTCGTGTTCCGGAGACACTGTTCACACAAATAAAGCTCTTTGCTTCCCAAGCTCTCTCTGGCCCCCCGCCATGCTAATTACAGAGGAACACAGGCCAGGCTCAGCTGTGAGATAATCATTCCACGTCCCACTGACTTCCTTGGAATTTCCAAAGAAGTGAACCAAGGGCACAGCTTGGCTAGTTGGCAGATTAAAAAATAACAATGAAACTTGTTTCAGACAAAATGATGAAATGGAGGTGTCTCTGTCAAAATAAGAGACACTTAAATACTTTCTAGGATTATAATAAAATAACCATTTAGTGTTCCAAAGATAAGCAACATTTGTCCCTGGAAAAGGGATAGACACCTTCTCTTCTGACATTTTCTGGCCTTTTCAAAGGTACCCTAATTTACACAAGAAATAGAATATATTCATAAAGTGACTTTCATAAGTGACACAGGTAATCAAAAGCAATACTGGAACTGAATCGAGGTATTAGGACACTTGGCCTACTGCTCATCTCACGCACAATGTTGCCTTCCCATTTAAGTATATGAAATATAGGCTTGATTTGCCCGAGAAAATCCACTCACCCAAGAAAAGGTGTATGGGCCATATGGGGGTATATTAGGTAGATGCAGGAAGGTGAGTGAAAGGCAGGGGATTCAGTGTGGCCTGGAGGGAACAGTCCACAGCAGGCCTTGGCAGAGATAGTGATGTCCTAGTTCAGGCAGGCCTTTGTCATCATCATCACAACCGTCAGCATCATCATTATTATCATCATCAACGATACACTGCCACAGCCTCCCTACAACTTACTGTTGTGAACTCATTCTCTTCAGATCATCCTCACACAGATGCCAAGGTGACACCTGTGAAACTCTTACTTGACTGGCTCACCCCTTAATTAAAACCTACTACCTATATGATTAAGTTTAAGCTAACTAACATGGCTCCTCTGTGGTCTGTCTCTGCCTACTCTCCAGCCCCCTTTTCCATTGCCCCTGGCTTGAACTTGTTTCTCTAGGTTTAGTTCATCCTTTTAGGAGGTCTCCTCTGTCCCCTTTAGCTGGGTTAAGTGCCCATCTTTGGAGCTCCTATATATTACTCCCATACTATACTTAAATTTTATTAGTATTTTCTAAAAATCGAAGTCTTATTTTTGTGTTTGACTATAATAGGCACTGGGACATGTTAGGAAAATCCACTGAATTTGGTAGTTAAGAGCATCAGACTCTGAAACCACATCTCTGGGTTTGAAACACAGTCCTGACACTTGTTAATTGTATGACTTTGTGCAAGTTACTTAACCTCTCCGTTCCTCAGTTTTTCTGTCTATAAAATGGGACTAATAAAAGTCTATAGTGTTTGGGGGAGGGTTACATGAATTTATATATATATGTAGCACTTAAAAGAGTGGCTGGCAAATCCATGCCATATAAGCTATAGAAGTATTTGCTATCATGATTGCGATTAAAGGCACATATAACACGTACTTGACCTCAAGGAGCATTAAAAGAACTACTAGAAAAACAAAGAATATATGTAACAAAAAAGGATAACTAATAATTATATTCAAACTCCATTAGCATTAAACATACAGACTAGTAGATAAGAAATCTTTCTGCATTTCAGAAAAGGGGTAAACCATCTCAGGTCCAAGGCAGTTGGACATCAAAAAGTTCTTGGGGGTAATAGGGCTGGAGGGATGAGCAAGATTCAGGGTCTGTGCTCTCAGTCGGGCTTGATGGGCATATGGCACAGAGCAGTTCTCTGTCTTCTGTTGTGTGCGGCCGTCCATACATCATGGCACTGCAGACTGCTAACAACCCCAGCTCCGGGCACTTATTGCCAGTAGCACCCCCACTGTGACAACCATAAATGCTGTACACATTTCCAAACACTTCCTAGGAGAGTGGTACTGTACCTGGTTAAAAACCTTGCAGGTGGAAAAGAGTAAACATGGACATTCCAGGCAAGAATAGCATGACAGAAAGAATGACTATAAGAGTGCTCATAAAGGGTTATGGGTCAGGGTGTGGGGCGAGGTGCAGCAGAGATAGAATTCTGATAAAGACACCAGGGACCAGAATGTGAAGAAACTTGGTGCTTGACTGAGAAATGAGATTTCTCACGCTCTCTTCTTATGTCTCAGTTGCTGGAACTGAGTGGAAGGAATATAAGCTTTAGAATCAAAGAACCATAGGTTTGAATTCTACTTCTACCATTTACTTGGTGTATAAGTCATTCCATCTTTCTCATCATCCATAAAAGAAATATATGAATGGATCAATGTGAAGAATTAAGAGGTACATTAGTTAAAGCTCTTAGCAAAGTGTCTGGAACATATGACGTGTACCAAAAATGTGAGTTCGCTTTTTGAAGTTCCTCTCTGTCTGCCACCATTTCAGGTTAATAACTTGCACCTGGATAACTTTGCACTTCATTTTATTTTTAACTTTAAACACACCTAATTATCAAGTTTAGAGATTGGGAAAGGATGTATTCTGCTCAGAGTGTCTGCAACAAATTATAGTTTCAAGGCTCAACGGTACATTCCTACGGGGTGCTGCACTTAAGGGGGGGGGCCACTTGAGAGTGGTTTATTTAGAACTCTCATAACAAAGCACCACCGAGAGGCAATTATCCTGCACCTTGAATCTGGTAAGAGGAAGAAGATGATTACTTTGGCAGGCAGAAGGAATGTTCTTTTTTATATATGGCCTATCATATATTTTTTTTCAATTTCACTGAAAAGAAAACCTTTAGAGGCAGATTTTTAAAGCCTATTTTGAGGTCTCTTCAACAAGCAGAAATGTACCTATAATTGGCCCTGCGGCTTCCATTTCCTATTTAATATGAAGCCTCCACCTTAACTGCAACTCCCTGCTTATAGTTTGTTCTTTTAGGGGATGCTTTGGGTGCCCACACTGTTTTGTATCAAATGGGTAGTTGAATGATGGGTTCAGCTTTTTGCATCTTTGTAAGCAGTGTAGACAATGGAAAGCAATCTGGCTACTGAAAAGAAAAACAAAAAACAACTCTTCATTTGTTTGAATGATACGATTGTATCCAGTAAAACGTCCAAGGTAAGAAGAAGGTAAGAAACATAACTTTCCAGCCACTGTCAGAAACTCAAGCTTTTGACTGTTTAGAGATCAAGGTGTCTGAAATACTGGCTGGAAATTCCGTGCCTTTCAGCTGCCTACCTTTAGGGTTTTGCTCTGCTCTTTGTGTTTCCAGGGGAGGACATAAAGAAAAGAGGAACTCAGGGTGTCATTTGCAGGACTGGGCAACAGATTGTTGGGAGAGGTTAAAGTGAAATTTGGGAATTAATAAGGCCTTCAATTTTCCGTTCTATTTAATCCAATTCATTCAATTGAGTTGTTTAAAATTATGGAGCTTTGTTCATAAATTTCTGATTGGATTTGTGAATTGTATTCACAAATGCAAAGGTAATTCTTAGGACACATTTTTTTGTTATTCATGTATTTCATCTATAACCTTATCTAGGAAGCATGAGATAGGCTGTTACACGTTGAATGGTGTCTCCCTGCAAAAACAAAGATATGTCAGAATCCTAACCTCCAGTACTTCAGAAGCTGACCTTATTCAGAAATTGAGACTGTCATACAGAGCGAAATAAGTCAGACAGAGAAAAACAAATATTGTATATAACGCATATATGTGGAATTTAGAAAAATTGTATAGATTGTCGTATCGCAAAACAGAAATAGAGACACAGACATAGAGAACAAATGTATGGACACCAAGAGGGGAAAGGGAGGTGGTGGGATGAATTGGGAGATTGGGATCGACATATATATACCATTGATACTATGTATAAAATAGATAACTAATGAGAACCTACTGTATAGCTCAGGGAACTCTACTCAGTGCTTTGTGGTGACCTAAATGGGAAGGAAATCCAAGAAAGAGAGGATATATGTATACGTATAGCTGATTCACTTTGCTGTACAGTAGAAACTAACATAACATTGTAAAGCAACTCTACTCCACTAAAAATCAATTAAAAAGAAAGAAATTGGGTCACTGTAGATGTAATGAGTTAAGATGAAATCATTAGAGTGGGTCTTAATCCATTATGACTGATATAAAAAGGAAAAATCTAAACTAAGGGACAGATACACATAGAGAATAGAAATTGTGAAGAGGAAAGCCAAGGAAAGAGGCCCAGAGCAGATCTTTCCTTCACAGTCATCACAAGGAACCAACCCTGCTGACACCTTGATTTCCAGGCTCCATAATCGTGAGATGATAACTTTTTATTGTATAAGCCACTCAGTTTCTGGTAGTTCGTTAGCAACAGCCTTAGGAAACTAATACATAGGTTTACACTTATTTATTTATTTTTTAACATCTTTATTGGAGTATAATTGCTTTACAATGGTGTGTTAGTTTCTGCTTTATAACAAAGTGAATCAGTTATACATATACGTATGTCCCCATATCTCTTCCCTCTTGTGTCTCCCTCCCTCCCACCCTCCCTATCCCACCCTTCTAGCTGGTCACAAAGTACCGAGATGATCTCCCTGTGCTATGTGACGGCTTCCCACTAGCTATCTATTTTACATTTGGTAGTGTATATAAGTCCATGCCACTCTCTCACTTTGTCCCAGCTTACCCTTTCCCCTCCCCGTGTCCTCAAGTCCATTCTCTAGTAGGTCTGCGTCCTTATTCCCGTCTTGCCCCTAGGTTCTTCATGACCTTTTTTTTTTTTTTTTTTTTTTTAGATTTCATATATATGTGTTAGCATACGGTATTTGTTTTTCTCTTTCTGACTTCCTTCACTCTGTATGACAGGGTCTAGGTCCATCCACCTCACTACAAATAACTCAATTTCGTTTCTTTTTATGGCTGAGTAATATTCCATCGTATATATGTACCACATCTTCTTTATCCATTCATCTGTTAATGGACACTTAGGTTGCTTCCATGTCCTGGCTATTGTAAATAGAGCTGCAATGAACACTGGGGTGCATGTGTCTTTTGAATTATGGTTTTCTCAGGATATATGCCCAGTAGTGGGATTGCTGGGTCGTATGGTAGTTCTATTTTTTTAAGGAACCTCCATACTGTTCTCCATAGTGGCTGTTATCAATTTACATTCCCACCAACAGTGCAAGAGGATTCCCTTTTCTCCACACCCTCTCCAGCATTTATTGTAATATTTGCAAATGAAGCAACTGACAGAGGATTAATCTCCAAAATTTACAAGCAGCTCAGGCAGCTCAAAAAAACAAACAACCCAATCCAAAAATCGGCAGGTTTACACTTTAAAATTGCTATTTCTTTCTTTAGACATCATATTGTTTCACTGACATTAACTGTGTTACTCTAGATATTTATTTTAAGAACAATTTCAGTTGAAAGATCAGAAAGACACTTATTACACTTACAGTTTATTTTCAGTGAAGTTTCTAAAAAGCAAAATTATGTGCCAACACCTGTATCTGTCCTTACTGATACCACCCTATACTATATTCAACCTATTTAAGCAGCTTCCTGATGTGGTTTTTTAGTTCCCACCAGGAAGCATTGAACAAATGGGTTCTGGACTTCAGATTTCCTCCTGTTTCTTGGCTGGGACAGCAGTTGTGTCAAATTAAATTTCAGATTTCTGAACACACCCTGAGACACACCTACATCAATTTACCCATGTCTCTCTTGACCAATCATACCCCCAAATACCCACCATACCTTGACTAATTGTGAGTAGGAAGAAGTGATGGAGTTTGTCAGGCCTTAAACAAGGAATGAGAACATCCAGTGAGACCTACTGGATGACTGTGGGAATACTTGGAAACCGTGGCCAACACACCCTGCTCTCCAAGCCTTGGTGCAGGGACCTTAACTCTGAAAAGCAGTGAGTAGTACCTGCTTTTTTATGTACCCTTGGTACATAAATGCCCAAATAAAGGAATGAAAGAATTACATAGAGAGAGACATGAAGCAGCATGAAGTATGGATGCAGCTGTAGAGTCCTCTATTCATAGCACCCTCCTTTCTTACTGGCTTTAAGATATACAGGAGGGTTAGAGAGAGGTCAGGATGAATAACGAAGCAAGTGGAGAAAGAGGCCAAAGAAGGCGGCACAGTGGGAGGTACCAGCTTTCTGGGCTTTGAACTAGACTAACTTCCCAGGCCCCCAATCAGCTGTGCAGTGCTTCCTGGGGCGTCCTAGGAAGGAAATGAGTTACATACACCATTGCTTCCAATTAGCTGTGTAACCTCAGAAAAATCCCGAAATCTCTTTGAACATTCCAGCTTCTTAATCTAAAGTTTGTGAAAAAATAGTCTTGATCTCATAGACTATAATGAGGGTTAAATAAGAATGTAAGGACTTCCCTGGTGGTGCAGCAGTTAAGAATCCACCTGCCATAAGACAGGAATAAAGACACAGACCTACTAGAGAATGGACTTGAGGATATGGGGAGGGGGAAGGGTAAGCTGTGACAAAGCGAGAGAGTGGCATGGACATATATACACTACTAAACGTAAAATAGATAGCTAGTGGGAAGCAGCCGCATAGCACAGGGAGATCAGCTCGGTGCTTTGTGACCAGCTAGAAGGGTGGGATAGGGAGGGTGGGAGGGAGGAAGACGCAAGAGGGAAGAGATATGGGAACATGTGTATGTAAAACTGATTCACTTTGTTATAAAGCAGAAACTAACACACCATTGTAAAGCAATTATACTCCAATAAAGATGTAAAAAAAAAAAAAAAAAAAAAGAATCCACCTGCCAATGCAGGGGACATGGGTTTGAGCCCTGGTCCAGGAAGATCTCACATGCCACGGAGCAACTAAGCCCATGTGCCACAACTACCGAGCCCGTGCGACACAACTTCTGAAGCCTGCGTGCCTAGAGCCCGTGCTCCACAATGAGAAGCCACTGCAATGAGAAGCCTGTGCACCGCAACAAAGAGTAGCCCCTGTTCACTGCAACTAGAGAAATCCCATGCACAGCAATGAAGACTGAACGCAGCCAAAAATAAATAAATAAATTTATATACATATAAAAAGGAATGTAAAACATAAAACACAGTGCCTGATACAAAGCAAAAGCTCAATAAATATCAGTTGTCCATGAGTGCTATCTTTTTCAGGAAGAAAGAAGTTAATAGAGATTATTCCTTTCTAAGACTAGGTTTAAGGCTCTAAGTGCAAGGTGTATCCCTCCCACATACCAAAAATAATAATAATAATTTACTTATTCAACAAATATTTTTCAGCATCTTCTAACACTATGCAAAAACTGAAAATGTTGAGTCAAACAGTCTAGCAGGTAAAGAAGATGTGGTACATATATACAATGGAGTAATAGGCAGCCATAAAAAGGAATGAAATGGGGTCATTTGTAGAGACGTGGATGAACCTAGAGACTGTCATACAGAGTGAAGTAAGTCAGAAAGAAAAACAAATATCGTATATTAATGCATATATGTGGAATCTAGAAAAACGGTACAGATGAACCATCTGCAAGGCAGAAATAGAGACACAGATGTAGAGAACAAACGTACTGGCACCAAGGGGAGAAAGTGGGGGTGGGCAGGTGTGTGGGGTGGTGGTGGTGGTGGGATGAATTGGGAGATTGGGATTGACATATATACACTAATATGTATAGAGTAGATAATAAGAATCTGCTGTATAAAAAAATAAAAAATAAATAAAATAAGTAAAAAAATAATTTAAAAAAATTTTATTTAAAAAAATAAAAAAAATTAAATTAAATTAAAAAGAAAGGTCTACCAGGTAATATGGATTTATGGCAGAGGTTATAAAGGATGAAGACCTCTATGACTCACTCATTTATTCAGTCATTGTCTCTTATGTGTTATTGCTACATAATGTGCATACCTAAGGATAATTTTAAAATCCCTAATCTGTCCAACACACTTATTTAAAAAGGTCACAGAAGCTAGCACCTCCACTTAAAACGTCAAAATGTTTGTGGCACTGACGATAAACATCCCATAGAAATTTTTTTTCTTAAACAGCTCAGCAGTTGTAAATTGTGCATTTAAGAATTATTAAATCCCACAGTGTTACTCAGCCAAACAAATATTGACATGATGTATCATCACAATATGCTCTCAATAACAGCTTTTACATTGCTAATGAGTTTTGCCAGAAAATCACAGATTTATGCCAAAAAACTGGCTCTCAGCGCTTGTCTGCCAACCTTGGCCAGTGTTTTGCATCCAGACAGAATTTCCACAACACCCCCTATATAGCAAAGCAGGTAACAGGGCCATAAACCTACTTTTCCAATGTTCACAATTCTCTTTGTAGTTATAAATGTACATATATTTACTAAAAGAGTTTTAACTGTGTAGATTATTGAGTGTTCAATTTTTCAAGCAAAGTGAGATCACAGAAATGGTGAGTAGCAAGCTATGAGGCCCTCCCCAGATGCATCCTTTTCCTTTTTGGAAAATACTGCAATATAATTCTAGCAAAAATTATGGCCAACAAGCCACAACACACGGTGTGGATTTTATAATCCCATAGACCTAGGAGCCAACCTCATTGTTGTAACTTTGAACACAATAACTTAAATCTTGGCTCCCTTAACAGTAAATAAATGAACATGGCAGTTTGTGAAGAGATTAAGGTTTAAATGAGATAACGTCAATTTTCTAGCTGTGCTCTGCCCATTAAAAAAGGGTTTGAAGTATATCCTTCCATATAATTACTTCACTCGGCAGATTTTGCTGGTTTTGAAATGTATAAATTTTTGAGAGCCCAAGAAAAAGGAATGAATCTTGATCACATTTCATCTCCAGTATTTACCAATATCCATAATACAGCTGATGATTAATATGTATTTGTTAAAAAATGGGAGGATGCTTCACACTTTTAAAAGAATGATTAATTTGTTTCTGAGACAGGGTAAATCCCTGCTACAAGAAGTGGTGAGGAAATATGGGTATATTGGTTAATTAAATATTCTGACTAAAGAAGTTATCAGGTAGGAGACACACTGTTGAAATTGTCAAAGTTTTCATTCTTTTACATAGTCTTTTTTTTTTTTTTTTTTTTGCGGTACGCGGGCCTCTCACTGTTGCGGCCTCTCCCGTTGCAGAGCACAGGCTCCGGACGCGCAGGCTCAGTGGCCATGGCTCATGGGCCCAGCCGCTCCACGGCACGTGGGATCTTCCCAGACCGGGGCACGAACCCATGTCCCCTGGATCGGCAGGCGGACTCCCAACCACTGCACCACCAGGGAAGCCCTAAATAGTCTTTTAATTATAAAGTCCTTACTGGGTACCTGCTATGGGCAAGGCAATTTTGGAAATCCAGTTTCAGTCATGACCTTATGCTTTTATAAAATTTATAGTTTAAATCAGAGACAAATATAATTCTGTATTTAATAATTGTTGTAATGGAGGAATGTACAAAATGCAATGGGTGCTTAGAGAGCTAAACACCTAACTCTACTTGGGAGGAGTGAGCAAAGGCTCCATGGCTTCTAAACTTGAAGAATGAGTCTGAGGCTTTGCAGGCAAATGGAGAAAGCAAAGGCATGGAAGCATAATATGGCACATCAGATACTAAATATTATTTGTAGTTCAGTGTAGCTGCAGTGTGAATTGGAGAAGGAAACTGTACGAAAGAGAGTAGCAATAACAGACGACTCTGAACAGTTCAAAGACCAGTTCAAGGGCCACAGATGTCATGAGAAGTATACTTTTTTGTTCAGTGGGATTTTGATTAGTGGAACTACATGATCATATTTCCACGTCACAAAGCTCATTACAACGAAAGTGTGGAAAAGGAAATGGAGACTAGAGGCTTTTATAATAGCATATACGAGAAACTGAGGGCTTTAGATCATGGAGATGGCTATGAGATTATATTCTGTAAACAGAATCAATCGAATTTTATGATTGGTTTGCTAAGGCAAGATAAAGGCGAGAATCTAATGAGTTTCAAATGCCTGGCTTAGGTAGTTAGATGTGGCTAATAGTTTGGACAGATTGAGCTCTTTGAGAATGTTTATTTCAATTAATGGTTTAATTAAACAGCCTGGTTTAGTGATTTACCCATCCCCGGCACTATCAGAGGGTACTTCCAGAATTTCTGTATTGGAGGGGCTGACAGGCGAGTCTAGTGGGAAGAGCAGGTTACTGGGGAGCTAATCTTGTAGCTGCATCTGCAAGGCACACAAGGTTCAAAACCATAAATTGTCTGATGGGGCTGATGAACGCGGGGGGGCCATAGTCCCATTCCCACTAAGCCACCCTGTGGAGTCACACTGGACTCATAATTACCTTTATTTGATTGGTTTTTACTTAATGTCCTACAATCATACTGTATTTACACCATTAGTAAGTAATGCCATTCATGATTACACACATATTTGGTACTCTGAAATGAGAATTTAGGCCTGACACATTTCTTATATTTTTAAATTTATAATTCAATATAGATCTAGTATATTGTGAAAAAGATACTGAAAAATTCTCCCAGTATGATATGGAGGGTTCCAAAGTCAAACAAGGAGTCAAATTTTAAATCTCAACCTCTTTAAGCCTCTTTCTTCTTCAGTAAAATGGGAATAATTTGGCATTGTTGTGAAGAATGAGACATGTGAAAGTAAATATCAAAATATCTGATGTTCAATACATATTGAAACTGTGTATTCATATTCAATACATATTTGTGCAATACATTTCTTTTAGATGAGTTACATATGTAAATTATATGTGTATATATATACATACCCACTAATTCCATAGGTAAATACATAAAATAGATATATGTATACATACACATATATATGATTTACATATGTAATATGCAGTTTATAAATAGCCTTGGGAACACTAATATTTGGTCAGTTAATTTATAAGTGCTCCATTAGAGTACATAAATGCTTTCAAATTACAAATATTTCTAGGTCTTTGGGTAAAGACATGGTGGGCATTTTTAATGTCTTAATTTGGGGACCGGGGAGCTTAAATTGGACTGAGTTTTCTTCCCACTGGCTTCTCTTTCAAATAACTAATCTTAAGAAATAAAATATCCAAAAAACTATTGGACGTGGAACACTTTAAAAGGAGGCTTTACTACCGGTGAGTGAGAGAGACTGTTACAGCATCTCTGCACTTAGCTACTGGATGAACAAGCAGTGGGATGTACACTTCCCAAGATTCTAGAACATATTCTAGTTACTCTGACCCGTTACACTGCATTTTGTTCATCTACAAAGTGAAAAGTTATCATTAATTCTCAAACTGAGCTGCAAAGCAGAAATCATCAGGACTGCTTTTATAAACAGAAATTCTTATACATCATTCCAGATTTAATGAGTAAGAACGTTAGGGGTGGCTTCCAGAAATCTGTATTTATAATTTCCGAGGTGATTCTGATAATTACCCCAGGTTTATTTAGGACCCACCAACCTAAACACTTACTATAGACACTGTAACTTGAATTTTTTTCCAAATGGACTGGCATTTGGAAATATATATTCATTTCTAAGACCTATAGCCATTAATCATTTTTGCCCTTTTTTTGTTTTTTTTGGCTACATTTGTTATATACTGGCTCAACAGGTGTGCTAATTAAACACTAATAATAAGAGTAGACAATATGGTTTATGGTATAAGAAAATGTATTTTCACAAGCATACCAATAAAGCATTTAAACTAAATACAACACTTCAAAACATTCTGCACAAAGAAGTTACAGATCACATTTATTTAATAACAAAACGCCTAGTTCTTCAAGACAATATTTTTTAAGACCTTACTGAAATACAATTTTCCAACCAAAGAACAAAAATATTAAACAAATTATGGTAGAAGACATCATAAAACTTATTAATGTAACAAATTAGGCAGAATTTTGAGCTAGAAACAGAATGGGGGAAATCTACATAAAACAAAAAATGCAGAAAACTGGGTATTCATAAATTTCTGGCTAACTGAGGCTTAATGCTGTTAAAGACCAGGAGTCTTTAAGCGTCAGACTTTGTTTATAAAAATAAAAAATTCCCCAAACATTAGCAACATACTACCTCAGCACAAATTTTTTTCCCTTTACAATTCAGAATCCTGCTGTTCATTTGTCAAATATATGAACAATACCTAGTTACTTCCTTAAACTTAACCAATATTACTCTTCGGATACTGATTCTGTTGCATTGTTTTTTTCCCAATGAACCTAGAGCCTATGCACACTTGGATAAAAATTGGTCTTAGAAATACTTTATTCATGCATAATTCTACACATATTCATCGAAGGCCTACATTTCCAAGCCTAGAAAGAGCGAGACAGAAACGAGGCCTGCCTCCAGAGCTTACCATCTAGAATACAGCAAGTCAAGCACTGGTTCTCAATCACTACGAGCCTTCGTTTCACCTTTCAAGACGTGCACAGATATTGATGTCCTGTCTAAGGGCAAACAAAATCCTCCCTTATGCATATCATTCTTTAGATTCTCTACGGGGAATTTTGAAATCTGTATGTTGACAAGGCCTATGCTTTGCTTTCTCTGATTGCCTTCTGCTCCTTATAACAATGTCAGGTATTTTATTTTCCTTTCATTTCTCCCAACATAGCCTCTGCGGTTTTGTCCATCCAGTCTGGCCTTTTCTGTGACACTCGTTACACCTTTCTGCTCCCCTTCATTTTTTTTTCTTTCCTTCTTACTAGAAGCCTGGTCACCTGGGCTTCCCCATCTTCCTTTCCCAGCTTCTTATTCACTCCAGGAACTAATCTTAACACTTCCTTAAATGTTGGGTCTTCAGTAAGTAGAACTAGTGAGCATTTCAATTAGCATTTCCTTGAGCTCTGTTGTGAACGTCAGATCCTCTTTACGACAATACTTTCTCCCTGAACACTATGTAGATATGTTATCCTCAAAAAGATGGTTTCTTGAGGATTCCTGTTTTAAAAGGTTTTTTCAAAAAAGAGATCAATAAAGGAATGCATAATTCAGCAACTGATGCTCCTAATGTTAGTCTCAATTAAACCCTCTGGCGTGGGATACCAATGTCACACGTAAGGGGCTAGATCGGAAATTCAAGTTTTGGCTCTTTGATTTTTAAATTAAAATTTATAAGAACTCAAGAAGTCTGAAAACTTCAAAGCAAGCTAAATGATAAAAAGATAGTTATTCATTGATGTGATCCTTTATCATAAATGATATTAATGAAGAATTCAACTATTTTTGTGTCTCCAGGTCAGATGCTATCAAGCAAACTGCCACGTATGGATTGATAATCTTTTTACATTATTAACTCAAAGACAAATAGGAAGAGTCAGTAAATTTTAATTTTCCAAATGTTCTCAGAAAGAATGATCAGAAGCATCCTCCAGTTATCAGACACAGTTGGATAATCCATTTACCCACAACGAACTACCTGTGTGTGCTGTGAGGTAGTAATGTGATCTTCTGTGGTGATGACACCCTCAACGCAGAAGCCGCCCCTCTTCACGTGAGGAGTGTGAACAAGAAGGGACAGACAGTCACCTTTCATTACTTCATCAACTACTGGTGTCTTCACAGGATTTCAAATGCCTGATTCCAATTTTACAACAATAACAATAACAATATTTATCTGGAAGGGGATTTTATGTTCCAAGCAGCAGATATTAACAACTTCCAACACGATCTCTAGGAATTATTCGCAGTTCTGAACCGTGCTTTAGAAAAACATTTCCTATACAAACAAACAAAACAAAAAGTTAGGTATTTAAAAAATGACACACTATCTTAACATTTCAACAATTATTATGTAAAAGAAACAAAGGAGTGTCAAGTAGGTACAAAGCTCAAAGATCATTAGAACCCGAGTCCAGGCGTAAGTCTTGTGCCTACCCCTCTCACATCTTCACAACCCAACTAATGTTTGAAAATTTTAAATAAGAACACTACCCAAAGAACTACTACCAAAACCAATCATCAAATAAAACATAAGGTAATTTAACCATCAATACTCACTTTAATATACAATAAAATACTGAGGGGCAGGAAAAATAACAAATCTAAATCTACCCCAAGTGACAGAAGTTTAGAAACCCTGACCTACTCTGGGTCTGCGTTGCCTGCTGAGATTTTCTTCACACCTCGTGATGCCCACAATTCAATTTTACAGGGTAATCCAACAGGCAACATGTCAGAGTAAGCAATAATTCAAATTAATATAACTACCAAGCATTTCTAGAGTAGGAAAAGCAAAACCTTTAAACCTAAGTTTAAAGGCATCTATACAACAAAATGCCTCATGATTCTCAAAAAATAGACTTTTTAATTTAATAAAATTATACACTTAAAACAACTGATTTATGTAAAAAGAAATTATTTAAAATTCCTCTTCATTTGCTGTATGGCTAAATTTCAAGCCCAGGACCTAGGAGGACAATATAATTTTGTAGAAGTACTTTAGAATCTGAATAGTTTAAAAATAACTACTTGTCAAGATTGAGGTTACATTATATTAAATCATGCTTAATTTCAAAATATTATAATTAGACTATCAGCTAAGGAAGGTACATCTAACACAAACATACAACTGTCTGTTAAAAAGTTTACTTTTACCCTTCCTGCTTGTTAGGACATCAATATTTAGCACTGTATAATGTTAACAGCTTGAAGCTCTGAGTGTAGACTAGGCCCCCCGTGAAATTTAAATGACTGTACGTCTTTAAATAATAATAGCCAGCACTTACTGAATGCTTACTATAAATAATGCAAACTTTTAAGCACTTTACAGGTTACTACCTCACAACTACCTTACGACATAGCTCAAAATCACTATTCCCACAAGAGCACAATCTTCAGACTTTTTGTTACATGTATTAAATACCTTTAAAGCTTATTGGTCAGGTTTTCTCTTTCTTGTAGCCAAAAGCATACATAACTGATACACAGAAAGAAACAAAGTACTTACACACATAGGTAAAGACTGCTATACAATCCCTAAAGATCAACTATTACCTTGGTTAAATCCTATCAAGTCTAATTAGAATGAATTAAATATTCAGTATCAATTGATAAATATAGCCTCACCACACCTCCACGGATTTCAGAGAGATACTCACCAGCAGTCTGTGCAGGATTTATTCCTATTCCATCTAGAAAATAAGTCGTAAAATCATCTAAGTTATTTCTAAAGCTAAAAGGCTTTAATCGTAACAAGAAGAACTGTGCCAAAAAAGTGCTGCTGTGTACACAGGCATAAGGCAAACAGTTATACTGAGAACACGAATGACAATCTGTCAGGTGAGTTATCTGTTGAAATCTCTCACTATTATGTATTCACACATATTGTTGGATTAGACAAGAACATCTGTCAACACAATGATCCTGGTAAGTTTTACAAAGAAGATAGTTTTTTATACTATTTTGCCACATCCAGTGAAAAATAAAGCCAAAACACCTTAGGTATGTCATTAATCATTTAATATTGCTCTGAGGCATCAAATCCTAAGGCTGGAGAGCCCACGTAGTGATGTAAATTCCACTGACACTTGATAAAAGTTTACAAAGCACTTTCCCAATAGCTATTCATTTGTGAATTTAGAACTTTCCAGAAAAGTAAGATAGCTCTCATCTAAATACAGACACATTTCAATGTGACAGCATGCAGAATGTTTCAGAATGAGAAATTCCGTCATATCTAAACTAAATCATACAAATTATTGCACATTAAAGCCACCTTATTGGGCTTCCCTGGTGGTGCAGTGGTTAAGAATCTGCCTGCCAACGCAGGGGACACAGGTTCGAGCCCTGGTCCAGGAAGATCGCACATGCCACGGAGCAACTAAGCCCACGTGCCACAACTACTGAGCCTGCGAGCCACAACTGCTGAAGCCCGTGCGCCTAGAGCCCGTGCTCCGCAACAAGAAAAGTCACCGCAATGAGAAGCCCGCGCACCACAATGAAGAGTAGCCCCCGCTCACTGCAACTAGAGAAAGCCCGCGCGCAGCAGCGAAGACCCAACGCAGCCAAAAATAAATAAAACATTAAAAAAAAAAGCTACCTTCTTTTAGTCTATCTTAACTAATCCCGAACCACTCACCAGTACCTGTGAATATTACTTTGTATTCTTGAAAGATAATAAGCATTCCCTGCAATCTTTATTCCTCATCTTGTTTCAGTATTTTCTCATAGGGCTATTTCCATTAAACTTAATTATTAGTAGTGTCCTAAGATATTCAGAATTTAATTTATATATCTAACTGGATAAAATCCTCATTATTGCAGTCTATAAGAAATTGTTTTCTATCAGGAAAGCAATAACAAGGTATAGCAAAGGTACATTCCTGCTTAGCTTCC
>NW_006771814.1:504127-516223 GCF_000442215.2 Lipotes vexillifer
AAAACATTTACCAATATAACTTATTAAAAAAAAAAAACCAAAACCCCTTTTTAAATAAAATGACAAGTTATTTTAAATAATAATTTGTCATGAAGTTATAAGGACACAAAATATTATCAAGTGCTGTACTATATAACAAAAGCACAAAAAAACTGAAAAGAGACAATTATGAACAATAACCTTGACTTAGTGTTTACAATTAAGTATATCATTTATCTTGATATAAGTTTTAGCCTTTTATATTTAAGTCAATTTTAACTAATTTGGTTTCTTTTAAACAATTTCTGTAACTCAAAGTTAATACATAGTTTTAAAATGAATTCTTACCATTGGTAATAATTGCACTTGTTGCTGCAGGAACTTTAAACTAAAAGGGAGTAAAAGATAAAAAATACATATATATATATATATAACATTAACTATGAAAGATGGTTAGCAAGGATGGGGTACATATAATCAACTCTATAATTCTAAAATGTGATTCATCTTTTAGGATAAGTAACATCATCAAAGAATACTATAACCTGCTTTATCTTTAAAGGACAACACTGTTCTCTAAATACTGCATTTCATTGTATCTAGGACACCATACATTGTAAAATGCATCTTTTTTATGCACTACAAAAAAAGAAAAACACTGTCAATGAATCTATGACCCAATGTTTACTCTTTCAGACTTAGATATGATTTACTTTTGTCATATTTAATGCTCAGGCATAAGCAAAAATAAAAGCAAAGCAACTGCTTAGAATATTCCTCAAATTTCTTTGTGGAAATAGTAAGTTCAAACAAATGCTCTCTTGTGTTTAATGGGAGGCCAACCAAGGCTCATATTCCTTCCTCAAGTTCTCCTTAAATGATTTGCTGACTTAAACCTCATGGTATTGCAACAGTCCAATTATGCCACCAGGAAATACCACTAAGTACAAGTAAGTGCAGGTGATGTCAGCTAGACAATTATGTGACTACCACATGGCCAAGCATGACAGGAAGACTCCACTGAGATGTAAAAAGAAGAGCTTTCTGAATCAATGAAATGTGGTATGGAGCTTATTAGTAGCTAAAAGGTAGAATTCTCCTCTTAATGCTCCAGAGACCAGTATTTGTCAAAGTGTGTTCATGTCCCCATAGTTCATTCTTCCAACAAATATTAATTAAGCACTTCTATGTCATGGACTAACTTTATATATATTAGTTGAGTTTTGTGATTAAGTAAGTTTGGAAAACATTAAGTTAAACTACTAGTCTTTTCAAAATCCTTTAATATGAGGCTAAAATAGTTTATTTAACTCCAGGCAAAAAATAGTCAATAATGTGTTTCCCATACTTTTGGGCCACTGATCCCAGTTTTTAATGTTTTTTTCTTTCTTTTTTTTTTTTGGAGGTTCTGGTGGTCTGGGGAAAACACTCTCTCTGGGAAATGCTGCTCTTGGTATTTACAGTGGTCACGTATCATAGTTGAGAAAAACAACTAAAAGCTTATTTTAATTTATGAATTGAACAACCAAGTTTTAAAATAAGAACTTAACTATGCATAAGAACAATTACTTGTTACAGGCTTATATACCTAAAAAACAAATAATTTTACTGTTCATAAGGCACATTCTTAAGTGTAAATGTCCTCTTAAAGTTTTAAAAATTTTAAATAAACTTAATTTAAAGTAACTTCAAAATGTACTTTAATAAATTTAAAAATACTTCAAAAGTTTTTATAGAGGCTGTAATACTTATTAAAATTTTATCAAACACCTAAATTAATTATAGGCAATTTCAGATGTCTAAAACTTGAATATGACAAAGTTTCTATTTGTTATTCTTAGTTATGTCCATTTTAAGATAAGTTATGCGTTTTCTTAGTGGTAACATATTTTGTGACATTAAAAATCAAAAGCAACTGCAGACATAATTTCTTCCTTTTCCAGCACGTAGCAGCAATGGTTAAACTGACATCTGGGAAGCATTACCAGTGATGTACATACAGCAACTACCACTTCTTTCTACAGTACTGACAAGTTTTTTCCCAGATGCAAAGTGCACTTTATGTTCCTCAGTTGTCATTCATTTCTATCTCATATCCCATACGTCTTATAATTTAGGATGTTAAGAGGCTCTTTCAGGCTCTGACAACTCATTCTTTAGTTAAATTAATTCCCGGTCATATGCTGGGGGATTTTATTTTTTATTAAGAGAATTTTACTAGGGATTTATATCCACAGACTTCTGGTTTCTTAAGTCAAATCTTGTTCTTACTGAAAGAGTCTACAATGCCATCTTGTGAAAGGCCTTCTCACTGCTGCCTTAAAGCTATATCCTTTCTAAGTGTGTAACACTCATGATTCATTATAATTAAAAGGTACACTAAAACCTTAATCAATACATGTGGTTGCGTGAAGTTTGTTCATTTTCTGTTGCACATCTGTTAGGATTTTCACAAGCTTTACTAGAAGACCCAGATCACAACAATGCCTTTGCCTTGTAAAAGGACACACTATAAAATAATTACAAAATTTAATAAATATTAATTATAGCTTGAAGAGATCTACTTCTCAAATTGGAATCTGTGGAAGCTGCTAGGCCACAAACCAGGAGCATTTCAACCAAGTGATCTGTGTAGCAAAAAGTAATGATGCTGTGTTCAGATTTGTTCCCCACCTCTTTTTAGTTATTCTTTCTGCATGAAGGATAGATCAAGACTGACAATAAAGCAAGTAATACCACTTTTCAGTTTAACTCTGAATGAATGATGAACGATGGCAGTGGTCCCTGACAATAGTTTACAAGGAGCCGGAAGCACTCATGGGCTGGCTGATTTTCCATTCATTCCTTAAGTACAGGGCCGGACTATGGATTAAGCCGGTTTCTTATTTAGTTACTGAATTTTTTTCTGTGACTGTAAACTTGTAAGATTTCGAATGAAATATTCTGAGTTGGGTTACTCTGTACCTGCACTGCACCTTTAACTTCACAAAATTTTAGTAAATGCTATTATATTTTTACACAAAATCACTTAATCAGGTAGGAAGGGTAGGCATTAACTATTCCCATTTTACACATTAAGAAATTTAAGGAAGAAATTCGTGGGCTGGCCCCACGTCAAACAGATAATTAATGACACAGTTAAAAGAGGAATGCTAAGTCTCCTAAATCCCATTTTCAGGTTACTTCCACCAGACCAAGTTTCTCTTCTAATTGCCAAGTCCAAAGAGTTACTTTACAGATGCCTCTGATAAAAAATTCTGATGAAAAAATTTTATTTCTTAAAAACAGAAACCCAAACATATCCTTAAGAACACTTTTAAAAACAATAAATTTTACTGACAGTCCACATGCTTTATAGAGAAAATCTGCAAACTAAGATAAATATATAATAAAATTGTACTTCTAGAATCAAAGCTAGTAAAACACAGGCGTACAGATTACAGTGCTATTTTTTTTTAAAAATTGACATATCGTCACTATCTTTTCAATTTCAATAAAAATTCTCCTTATAATTTTCAATGGTTACATTAAATAGATGTGTCAATTTGTTTAAGTCATTCTTTTATCGGTGAGTCTCAACTTTCACTCTACTTTTATCTATAAGTGAGGCTTAACTTTTTGACAGCGTAAACCTAGCAATGAACCCATGTGGCAGTGGTGGGTCAAGATGCATGCAGATTTTTGAGACACATCACTAAACTGCACTCTCTACACGTTGTTCCAATTTCTATACTTACTTCTTCTGCTGCAAACTTTAAGACTGCTGTAAAAGGTGTACTTTCAGGAACACTGAGTCTGCAAGAATTAAAAAGAATCTTTTAAAAGGCTGAGTTTTTTTTTTAGGTCCTTTGTTACTTATTTCGGCTACTGACAAAGCTGTCTTTTGAGTCTGAGGTTGGCTATTACGATTGCACACTATGTTCATTAACTCTACCAAAAAGAAAGCAATTATTAGCCTCATTGCTGAGATGGTGCCCTCAGCTCCACTTGAAAATGAATAACCTACATAGGTGTGGATTTGTACATGCTTCATACTTTGATACAAACAGGTCTAGTGTGTAGGTGGCTTCTTGTTTCTAGAGATGGATTTCAAAAAGTTGAATCTCTCCTCAGTCTTCAGTACACTTGGCCGCCTCCAGTTCATCCCATGCAAGAATGTGATCATTTTCATTAGAAGAGGCTACCTGGGAAGCATCATCAGATCATAAAAAAGCTTTTCACAAAGCTTTCTGTGAACTTTCAATCATCAAGTCTAAAACAGTAGTCCAAGTTGATGAAAATGAGTATGTTTACTATGGCAAGATGTTAAGTGATTTTCCACCTTTATGTCATTGAAAATGGGCTCACTCAATACAAACATTTCAGAGTGATGTGTGATTTTGTTAACTGACCTGTACAGTGGCAAGTATATTAAAGAGCACCAATAAACAGTCAATCCGCATCAATTTTCCAACTTAAACACTAAAAAATAATTGACATTATACCTTAAGAAAGCACTCAAAGACACAGAAATAAGTTAAATAAGATTAATAAGAGTCCTAATGTAAAATAAATTACAATGATTAAAGATCAAATCCTCTTTCAAAGTAGGGAAAGCTAACATTCCTCTTTGAAACTTCTCTATTTGTCACCACTGTATTGTTCTCTAACGACTTAATACCAACTACTACTATGTAACACCCTCAGGTGTATGTACCATCCCCTCACTTAGTCTATAGATCTATTGCTGAATATAAAAATCATTGTATCTGACACAGCACATTACAGCGACTTTCAGTAAGGAAAGTGTTAATGGATTTCTCAGCTGCCCTAGTCCACTCCCCCCAAATAATGCTAAAGAGTGAAAATAGATGTCACTTTTTCCCTTTCCTTTTTTATATGGAATAAAGAGAAAGACAAAATTCTAATTTGATTAAAAAAATATCTAATAAACTGGCAGTGTAAAAGTTTACAAAGCTGGGAACAGTACTTTGCAAGTATTTCTGTAGTTTATTTATAGTTTAGAACCTGTGACTCACTGTCCTAAAACTCTAGAGGAGAACTTTTAAAAGTTTGCGGTTTCAATTCACTTTTGGACTAGAGACTGAAAATGTCCTTGTATCATATAATAAAATGCCATGTTGATATTCATTAACATAAGTTTCTATCTGCATATTAAATTGGTGAGACTGTCCAAAGAAAATCCAATAAAACAGAAAATAAAAACATATTTTAGTGCATGTTCTAATTGGCAGAAAACTGCAGAGAGACTGGGAGTTACTGCAACTCCAGAAACCTTACCTAGATTTGAAGCTCCTGTGTCTGCCAGTCACATCATTTTGAAAAACTTACGCTTACATTACATTGGTGTTTTGAAAAAACAGGAACTATCCTGCATATTAAAATGAACTTTTAAAGTAAATTACTGGCAAAATTTGTTTTTTTAATAAATATTTCACATAAACAGAACCATGACATAACTTGACAGGTGTTATTACAAAGAATAAAAACAAAGTTTCTATAAGACACTAGGGAAGGGTGAAATGAACTCCCTAGATCATCACAGAAATTGTCTCAGAGGTGAAATTTTGATCATTACAGGATGTTGTCAGGAAGTGGTAGTCACGAAACTACATTAGAAGCACACAGGAGAACGGGTGCCAGACAGGGAGGATCCAAAAAGACTTGCTTGTCAATTTGGGAACAGGATGCCTGAAACTTTGATTAAGTGATGGTGGTGGTAAGTAGCCGGGGGTGGGGTCAGGGGGAAGAGGTGGGGAGTAAGACTGGCAACACTGGAATTAGACCGAAAGGGTCAAAGGTGTTTTTTAACGCATCCTGTATATGAAAGAGAACGTTTGATTTCAACATTTCTATAACCAAGTAGCAATACCAACAGGGAATCTATCAACAAACAAAAAAACAAAACAAACAACAAAAACCCAGACATTCCCCCCCATAAATCCAGGACTGAAACTTCTTAGAATTCAACTATTAGCAACTCAAGGCACATTTCTCTATCGAAGTATGTATTTACCTGCCTGACAAGTGAAAAGTGGCCTTAAAACGTTAAAGCATGTTTTCCCACAAATCTCAGAGCTGCTTTTACTAGTACTCAAATACTAGATACCATTACTTTGAATAGGAAACATAACATAATGACCCTGACACACCCATACATGTGTTATGTCAATTTTATATACACACACCCATACGCAAATTACACATACATACAACTATACACACACTGAACTGTAAGTGTGCTGCTAAATTCATTCAGTCAACACATACTGAGTGAACTGGTACCACGTTCCAGGCACTCTTATAGATACCGATACTGCTCTACTCCTTCATTTTTCTCCCTCCCGCCTTCTTATTCTTTTTTTCTACAGCCAACTTACACGTTGATGAAAACAATCCAATGTAAAGGGCGAAATCAAAGATGAGAGAGGGAGTAATCTCTCTACTTTGTGAAGCCCAACTATCGAGTGAATCACACTCAACGAGTATCAGGAGCCTGACTGTTCCAGTAATTTCGGAACCTGGACTGGGATGCCTTCCCTTACTTCCTCTAACAGCTGGTCAAAGTGGTGAAAGGCCTTTCTCATCACGCGCAGATTGAGACTGTTTTAAGGACGCCTGCAAATCACCAGAGCCCCGTCCACACGTCCTCCCGCTCCATCAGCCCCCAAAGAGAGATCGCAAATCACCAGCAACGTTCCCAGCACACATACCCGCACAGCCTCGCGCCTGGGCAAGCTGACACTTATAGGATATCTCAGTTCAAGTGGGATGTGGGAAGCTCCGGGGAGGAAAGGAACGCGGACCACTGGTGTGGAAGCTGCGGGGAAGGCTCATATCGCCCAGCCCATAGCGACCCCCCCGCGACCGAGCTACTCACACTTTGTACGGCAGCCGCGGGTCCGACGTCAGTGTAATCTTAAAGGAAACCTTCGACCTGTGGAAGAGAGCGGGAGAGTTAAGGTCGGGCAGCGGGACGGGGGACTGGGGCAGGTGGAAAGCAAACACTTACATGGTGCAGCCGGTCTGGACACGAACAGCACGTCAACTCCGTCCAGCAACCCCACTTCCTCTGCGGCGTCTAGCCCCACCCAGGTCCACGTCTCCCTAGGCAAGCTGGGGTCCTCCATGGTTGCTGGTGTCCAAGGCACTGCCTGAAAACTCGGTCCAAGATGCTCACGTTGGGCGGAGCCTATAAGTTACAGATAGATAGTGCTTTTTCATGTATATCACTGAAACAAAATTGTGGATCGTTTGGAATGAATATTCTTCTAATTGCAGTTATTTTCTTCTGTATTTTCAGTCAGGCAGACAGGCACAGACAGAGACAGCAGGACTCCAGGTCCCAGCTTGCCGGTTGGGTCGGAAGTAAGGGTCCCGGGAGGCGGGTGGAGAGCGGGCCGGTAGACGGGGCTGGAGGCGGGCGCTCTCCCAAGTTGCCGAGGCAACCTGAGCGCGGAGAAGCTCGGTTGATGCTCTAGAAGTTGGAATCCTCACCTAGCTTTAATATTAGTATTTTATGCCTGTCCAGCAAGCGAATCATGTTATATCTTGTAGATTTCTCGTATTTTTTTCTTTTACATTTTAAATTTCAACAGCTAAGGGACTTATCAAGCTGGTGAGAGAAAGACAAGATCCCTGCACTTGAGGAGTCCAGTTGAGAAGGTTAATCCATGAACAGATTTCAATAGTTTGTTATGTGGGTCTAATAGGATTAAACCAGGCAACTAGGTTGCCTACCACCGGTCACATTTGTTCAGCTTAATAAGAAATTTGAACCCTTTCTATGTGTCAGGCACTGAAGCTAAACGCTGGGTATGCCGGGATGAGTAAGGTAGGTAGGTAGGTGCCAACCCTCTAGGATCTAATAGTCGCAGGTTCTTATATACTGAGGGAAGACGACTCTATGTCCTCTAAATTTTATTACAAATCTAAGCATCTGTGTCTAGAAGACAAACATTCTCTTACGATGTCTGTGATTCCCTCTTTAAGAAACATTGCAATAAATAGACAAAATGGGAAACACGTAGGCACTAATATAATAGAAAAAAATTGTTAATATTTAGTATATTATGTTAGATTCTTAAGGAGAGATATCTAAGAGAGGAATAGGGAAGCAACTGTGGTGGGAATACTGAAAATCAATTTCATCTTTGCCATAATTCTGTAGCAGACTACTTTTCTATGGTGGTATCTCCCCAGGCAGAGAGAGATGATTCAGACTGTGGGAAAGTAAGCCCTCAATATTCTCATGACAGTCATTGTTTACTTCACTTTTTTTTTTTTCATGTTTTTATATGCCTTTATTATAATGTCATGTCACTAGCTTAATAAGGTGAATTTTAAAGAAACCAAGCCTCAAATTTCTTCAACTAATGACCAAATAATATCAAATCTAAATACATTACTCGGCTCAGGCTTCCATAATAATGACTATATACCAGGTGATTCACACAACAGAAATTTGTTTTCTCACAATTCTTGAGGCTGGAAGTCTGAGATCAAGGTGTGGGCAGGGTTGGTTTCTTTTGAGGCCTCTCTCCTTAGCTTGTACGTGGACTTCTTCTTCTGATGTCTTCATGCTGTTTTTTCCCCTCTCTACTTCACTTTTAAAAATGTAGGCCTTGCCATATATGTAGAGGGATGGAGGCAAATGTCGATTGATAGGTTTGGGGATCAACAGTTATAGCATTAATAGCTGAAACTATGGGCTTTGTTGGTATGACTAAGATTTTTGAGAATAGCAGTAGGGAGAAAACTACTGATTGTGTCTACCTGGTGTCTGCTAGCCAAACAGCGATGAAGAATTAGAGTACATACATACAGTCTCTATTTCTAAGAATACATGTCATATGTTTTTAAACAATATTTGCATCTTGATATTTATAGTTTTGTTTCTGCTCACATATAAAAACACGGGGCAGAATCCTGAAAAGACAAACATATTTTGATCAGCATTTTTATTGTATGTGTAAAAATAGTGAAGACAGGATTCAACCTCAGGCAGTGTGACTTCAGTTCACATTTAGCTGCCTCTTCAGAAAATATGTTATAACAAAAGTACACTGGAAAAACATTGTGTTCCCAACAGACGTTGGCAGATGCGTGTTCCTGAATGTTTAGAATTCTTTCTCACCTCCGTCCTCTCACTCTTCTCTCCATAAGTGTGTCTCCTCAGTCATAGCATAATCTCTGCTTGTTTCATTTTATGCATAAAAAATGGTAAATGAATCCATTAATACTCAATATTTACTCTTTTTTAACGTTGCTAAGACATTTAGCAACATTTGGCAAATATTTTAACAAAAGAAGGACCTTCTTATTTACTGAAAAGTTAAAGTGTTGACATATATTTAATGACTGTAAAGAGAAGCAAACTCTGGATTTTAGGAGGTTATCGGCAAATGTAACACTTTAAGACAACAAACAGCACAAGTGGACTAACGTGTTTTGGAAGGGGCCCAATTAGTATCATGTAGAGGCAGAAATGATTGTAGACGTGCACAGTGTGCCCATATTAGAACTTATTAAATGTCAGTGAAACATTACAATATTCTGTTTGCAAAAGCATGTAAAGTTCTCATTATTAGAAAGGAATTGGAGGGAAATTAAATTTACTTAAGGACAAAAGAAATTTGCTAACAGAGTCATAAAATTCTTCTTACCAGTTATTTTTGTAGCCACGTTTAAATAAAATAGAAAACATGTCAGATTTATTTTTATTTTTTATTTTTTATTTTTTGGGTCTTCGTTGCTGCACGCGGGCTTTCTCTAGTTGTGGCGAGCAGGGGCTACTCTTCGTTGTGGTGTGCGGGCTTCTCATTGTGCTGGCTTCTCTTGTTGCAGAGCACGGGCTCTAGGCACGTGGGCTCAGTAGTTGTGGCTCGCGGGCTCTAGAGCACAGGCTTAGTAGTTGAGGTGCACGGGCTTAGTTGCTCCGTGGCATGTGGGATCTTCCCAGACCAGGGCTCGAACCCGTGTCCCCCTGCATTGGCAGGCGGATTCTTAACCACTGCACCACCAGGGAAGTCGAACATGTCAGATTTGGAGGCCTTTTTTTTTTTTTTTTTTGTCTTTCTAACTTTTTCACCCTAATTTGACTGTATTTATAATTATGACTAAAATCACCTGATAGTCAAGGTTTTTAATCCTGGAAGGTTTACACTGGGATAAAACTTAGGGTCTTCTACTCCAAACACTTTATATTACAGGAAACAAATTGTAGGCTGACCAATTAATAATAAATGGATATTTTTAGAGAGGTTTAATTTGGTCATTTTTTTCCTGTTACTTTTCTTTCCCCTGCAATCCTCTAGCAGGTCTTCGTATCATTGGGGCAATGATAATAATAATAGCTTAAAATTCATCAAGATTTACTGTGTGCTGGGTATTATGTTAAGCATTTAGTATAAGTGGAATCACAAAATATAGACTTTAAACCTTCATAGACCTTGGCTGTAAGTTATAATTCAATGACAAGAAGTCTTATGCAAAGAGGAGAATGATCTGGTAGACAGAAGTAGGTGAAAATATGTAAATGCTGTGTTGATCCTAAGGTAACTATTATAAGGTTAGGGAGTGTTTACATCCTTGTACGCCCGAGAACAAAGAAATATAGGTAAGATTAGAGCCTAGCAAGGCTAGACAATGGCCTTAGAGGTGATACAGCTTAAAATGTGCTGCCTCTGATTATTATGATTACATACACTTCCCAAATATTTCCTGAAATTTAATGAGAAAAGAAAGGAAAATAAAATGAACAATGGTTTTCTAAAAAGGTCATTGTTTGACTATAAGCCTTGTAGATGTGAGAATCACAAAATTTGCAATATTTTAAATACAGAAATTATAAAATACCTTTATTACAAAAAAGCACTTTAAATTGTATGAAGTAGGAATTTACCAGTCCTGCATAATTAAATTTTCTCTCTAAATACTATGTGAATTATTTGTTTAATGGGAATATACTTGTTGGAGAAATTAAAGTCACCTCTCACAGATCTATTCCAACCACAAGATTGTGTTTTTTCTACATACATATTTACTCATTTTTATCCTTCCAGTAGCTCTATGAGATCAGTACTAGTAATATCCTATTTTCAGGAGGGGAAAGTAGCACAGAGAAATTAAATAGCTTATCCCAAGTGTAAGTAAGTGGCTGAAAGGAGATTGAACTCAGATATCTGATATTAAAAACTGGGTTTTTATCACTGCAGGAGGTTAAGGATCTAAGTCATATCATTAACTAGTGGCAGACAATTCTTTGAGACAGGAAATATTGTTATCCTTATTTTACAAATAAGGAAGTTAAGACACAAAGGCACTAAATAATTTTTTCAAGGTCACACAGCTGATTACTATTAAATATTAATATTATTAGTATTACGTTGACTTGATATTGTTGGTCTTAAATATATTTTAAAATTATTTATGACTCTCTTACCTAAACAGATCAAGAAATAGTCATTGATAATACTCTCATATTTATACAGCATTTTGTTCCTTTGAAATGTTTTACATTCACTGTTTTTTCAATGTCTAAAATAAAATATACAAAGCAGTCAGGTTGTATACTATTATCTTTTTTAAAATGAAAAAATGGACAAAAGAGGTTATGAACAGGCCTAAGGTCACACACATGGTTTGTGAGAGGACAGTGACAAAACATAGTTATTGCTGTTTCTTTACAAAATTCACCTAATTTGACCCTATACAAGTTTATTTTTAGTAGTTACTGTTTAAAATACAAATAGTTGAATGGTAAATTCATTTGATGAGCTTCTCAAGGAGTTCTTACTCAATTTTTCTGTCCCAGCACCTAGAAGAGTATCTGGCATATAGCAGATACTCAGTACTCAATCAGTATTTGTTGAATTAATTAATGTTACTTTAAAAATGTTGTAGATTGGTAATGCTTCCTAATTGCAGTAATGTTTTTACATTCCATTAACTGCAGTCATAAATGTTCTTAATGCAGTAGATTATACACTTTGATTCTTGCTTTGTTCTTATTTTAAGGCTTATCTGCTCAAAGGACAGTCTACTCACTCAATTCACTGCTCCTGCTGTAAGCAACGGTTAGAAAAAGCTACATAAAGAGACTTAATTAAAATTAAT
>NW_006771814.1:516233-529804 GCF_000442215.2 Lipotes vexillifer
CTGCTGAAAGCAGAGGTTAGAAAAGGCTAATTAAAGATTCTTATCAAATATTATTAAATAAAGAAGCCATTTGAATAAAAGATTATGTGAATATCCTCACATGTTCCCACACCATTACTTTGTGTGACATGTTTATTCTGAATCAGAGACCCTGTGCTAGAAATCTCATTACTGATTTTTCTAGGACTATATACTTCTTAGAGATGAGGAATTGCTCATTGATATTAACCTTTCTTGTATGGTTGTGGTGAGAAAGCAGAGGTTGTGAGCTGGTAGCAAATGGCCCAGGAGAGTTTGGAGCTTGGTCTGTACAGTACAGCTAAGTGAGTATTAACATTTGGCACAGATACCTGTCGTCCTAATCACACTTTCATGTTTTCTATTGATCCCCTGCAGTCATTTGAGCTTATGACCCTAGGTATAATTGATATGATTTAGGGAAAGCAACCCAGGTGTCAGGCAACTAGAGACCATCCCTATAGCCCAAAGCGCACCAGAATTATTCCAACTAGCCAACCCTACCTAAGCTGTTTACCTGGCCCTGCCTTGCCTTTCCTGCAGAAATTCCAATAAAGGCTCTGACCTAGGCTTTCCCCCGCACTTCTGCCTCTTAACCCAAACCTGGTGATTTCCAGTAGGCCCTGCGTGGTTGGTGTACCCCCTTCTCTTGGGAAATGTGAATTGAAAATTTTTTAATGGCATTAACCTCTTTGTGTTATCACTCAGTCACCTCTATAAATGAAAATCCCATGAGTACAATAATTGGTACACTATGTGATAAATGAGTGAATTTACACTGTCTTTAGTAAAGGAATAACATAATTGATTATCTGGTAAAATTACCAAAATGGATTTCTGGGTTCAGAAAGCATAATGCCAATAATGTCTAATGCAGCCTTTCTAAGATCTCTTTGAAAACACTGATGAAGGTATTAAACAAAACATGCAAAATGACTGCATAGCAATAGGGATAAACAAACTTAGCCTCCCAAGAATTTGAAGAATTCGATTAAACAAAAATATCATTTTAACCTTAAAAGAAAATGATGCATTATGGAAAGAGGAAATTTTGAAAAAGAAAAATGATAAATTCTGAAAATAAAACTATAGTAATTAAACTGAAATTTTAAAGGGCATGAAAAATAGAAATAAAATAAGTTGAAATTTTAATGAGTAAGCTATTGGGTGGGCCAAAAAGTGCCTTCAGTTTTTTAAGTAAAGGTAAAAGACACATTTTTCATTTTCACCAAGAACTTTATTGAACAATGTATTCACACTTTTGTTCCACTACCTTCTGCCATTTTTCAGGCAACTTCATAATTCCATCTTGCCAAAACTTTTTATCTTTTGAGCAAAGAACTTTTCCAAGTACTTTTTACAATCTTCCAGGGAATTGAAATTTTTTCCATTAAGAGAATTTTGTAAAGACCGAAATAAATGGAAACCAAAGGTGCAATGTATGGTGAATACGGCAGATGAATCAGAACTTCCCAGCCAAGCTGTGACAGTTTTTGCCTGGTCATCAAAGAAACATACGGTCTTGCGTTATCCTGATGGAAGATTATGTGTTTTCTGTTGACTAATTCTGGATGCTTTTCGTGAAGTGCCACTTTCAGTTGGTTTAATTGGGAGCAGTACTTGGAATTAATCGTTTGGTTTTCCAGAAGGAGCTCATAATTAGAGGACTCCCTTCCAATCCCACCATATACACAATATCACCTTCTTTGGATGAAGACCAGCCTTTGGTGTGGTTGGTGGCGGTTCATTTCACTTGCCCGACGATCTCTTCCATTCCACACTGTTGTACAGTAACCACTTTTCATCTCCCGTCACAATTTGTTTTAAAACCGGAATGTTTTCATTATGTTTCAGTAGAGAATCTCATGCGGAAATATGGTCAAGAAGGATTTTTTTTTTGCTTAACTTACGTGGAACCCAAACATTAAAATGATTCACATAACCAAGCTGGTGCAAATGATTTTCAACGCTAGATTTGGATATTTTGAGTATGTCGGCTATCTCCCACGTGGTATAACGTTGATTGTTCTCAATTATTGTTTCGATTTGATCACTATCAACTTCAACTGGTCTACCCGACCGTGGCGCATCGTCCAGTGAGAAACCTCCAGCATGAAACTTCGCAAACCACTTTTGACACATTTGATCAGTCACAGTACCTTCTCTATACACTGCACAATTCTTCTTGTGCATTTCAGTTGCGTTTTTACCTTTCTTGAAATAATAAAGCCTGATATGTCGAAAATATTGCTTTTTTTCTTCCATCTTTAATATTAAAATGGCTACACAAAAGTTCACCAATTTTGATGTCTTTTTTTAAATGCACGCTGATATGACAGCTGTCACATACAATCTAACAAAATTGTTTTGAATGAAGTTAAAGACAACTAAGTGCTACTAGAGCCATCTTATGGGAAAAACCAAATGAACATTTTGGCCCACCCAATAAAACTTCTGAGCATAATAGAACAACAGAAACCAGATCTACTCCCCTGCATTACATGACTAGAAAACGAGATTAAGCATATGAGACAACTATCTTCAAATATTAGAAAAACAAACAAGGTGAGTTCTTTGAACGCCACAGCTTACTGCTTATGGACCACAGCACAGGAGAGAGACTCAAGCAGAGCTCAGTTGTCTCAATGTGTTCAGGAGACCAGAGATTAGAATTTAAGGAGTCGAACGAAGATGGATAGAATTTTCAGGGCAGAAATCAGGGAGGGGAGAGCTGAAGATAAAGTCTGGAAGATATTCAGAGGGTCTTTCACTGAGTTTTCATTTGCATATGCATGAGAGGAAATTCCTCAAGGCTAAGGATAGATGCAGAGGGGGTTGTAACTGAAAAGCAGTAAGCCTAACAACTGCCAGTGCTCACAAAGAACTGGAAATAATTTGTTTCTACTCAGCAACTGAAAAGACCTTAATACACAGGCCATTAATTAGAATCTTCTAAAGGGTTAGGGTTAGGGTTAGGGTTACTTACTTACTTACTTTAGTAGTATTAGTAGTAGTAGTTCTAAATTAACTATAGGCTAGATGGTGTACTTTACCCACACCAACAAGCCTTAAAAGCAAGCCTCAAAAATTCAAACTGATTCCAAGTAATGTAATTACGTCTCATAACATCACCCTGTACTATTTAAAGGAGTACTCAAAATCTGTACCCAGAAGGTTCAGCATCCAATAAAAAACTAACAGGCATTCAAAGAAGCTGGAGAAAAATCAGTCATTAAAAACAGACCAAAATGACAGAGATAAACGATTTGGCAGATGATGATCTTAAACAGTTGTTATAATTACCTCTGTAAGTACAAGAAGATAGAGGAAAATTGAACATGATGAGAAGAGACATGGAATATATAAAAAAGACCCAGATGGAACATCTGTGTGAAAATGACACTATCTAAAATGAAAATCTTACCAGTAATGGTTAACTGATTAGACACTGCAGGAAATTTAGCAATAAAAACTATCCAAAATGAAACACAGAAGAAAAATGAATGAAACATCAATGACCTATGGGAAAATATCAAATATATTTTAGAGAAAGGGTGATATCCAGAAGGTTATGGGTACAAAAATGTATTTGAAGAAATCTTGGCTAAAAAATGTTCCAGATCTGATGAAAATTTTAAGTACAGAAATTCAACCAACCTAAGTAAAAGAAATATTAAAAATAAAAACAAAAAACCAATTTCAACGAGGTACATAAACATCAAATTGCTGAAAACCACTAATAAAGAAAAAATATCTTAAAAGAAATCAGAGGGAAAAAGCACATTATTCACATGGGAACAAAAACGAGAAAAACAGTCCATTGTTTTGCCAAACAGTTTGCAAGCCAGGTAATAATAGAGTGACATCTTTAATGTACTGGAATAAAAAACTGTCAATCTGGAATTCTATAACTATAAAAAATATCTTTCAAAAATGAAGATGAAATAAAGATTTTTCTCGGATAAACAAAAGAGCTTTCATGGCCAACAGTCCTGCATTATAAGAAATACTAAAGGAAGTTCTATGGCAGAAGTAAAAAAATGCCAGATACCAGAATGAAATTTGGATCTACACAAAAGAACAAAAAGTGCTAGCAATGGTGGTTATGTAGATAAAAATACAAGAGAGTTTGTCTAATTTTTTAAAGCTCTTTAAAAGATAATTGTTCAAAGCAAAAATAATAAAAATGTCTTGTGGTTCAACATATGCAGAAACAGAATGTGTGACATCACTAGGACAATGAACTTTATTTAAGTAGGTGGGGAGTAGAAGTGTAACCTTGTTAAGTCTCTTTCAATAGAAGTGAATGATACAGTATTATTTGAAAGTAGACTATAAGTAAGAGATGTATATTGCAAACAATAGAGTAGCCACTAAAACATAAAATAATTTTAATAATAAACCAGTAATGGATATAAATAAAATCATAAAAATTCAATCAGTCCCAAAGGAGGCAGGAAAAAAGGAAATAAGAAATAAAGAAGTGACCAATGGAAAACAATAAGATGGTAGATTTACCCATTTTACCATGTTGATAATTACATTGAATGTAAATGTTCTAAACACAACAATAGCGATGCAGAGATTACGATAAACCTCCAAAGAGAATAAAATGGGAACATTTGGGATAACTATACAGAAACCTGCTTAAGAGAGTATATATTTCTTCACGTAAAGGAATTGCTAAATTCATGTGTAAGACTATATAGCCCTAATACAATGCCAGTTAACTCATGAATATGGTTTAAGCTTTTTGGGGGGAGGAATTTACACAAACGTTAGAGAATGAGAAATCTGTAAACTTGGAAGGAATGCAATTGTTGTTTTGTTTTGTTGTGATTTTCAGCATCATAATCTGTTAAGAATTGGGTGGTGATCACTTTTACAGTTTTAGATTTTGCCTGTAGCTAAGCAGGAGAAAAAAGAAATAGTTCATCTGGTCCATTGTTGGGATACTTTCCAGATATGTTGAATACCCCAGGCAAGCCTGTTGATTGAGAAAAGCTTCTAAAATGGAAATTTTTTGGACTTAGCATTTGTTGACCAGCTGCTTGGTAGCTAATGGGTGATAGATTCAAAGATTTAAAGATTTTCTGAAGGACTTTTTTTTTTTTTGGTAGCAAACAGATTTAAACATTTGGCTTAATAGTATAATTTAGACTGAATATATGTGACACAAAATGAATTTTAATTTATTTTATATTCTAGGAGCTATGGAAGTGTGGTCTAGCAGTCTGAGATTAGGAATGCAAGCCAAAATCACTGAAGTTCTTTGGCTATAGACATATTAATTGCCTTGCCTTCTAACACTTTCTTATTTTCTTTTTTAAAATTTTCATCTTTCCTGAATGTTACAAAAATTTAATTTCTTCTGCCCTGAAAAATTTTAATGTGGATATAATCACAATTCCAAAATTTCCTTCTCAAAATTTTAATGAAATTTCTCTCCATTTTGGAATCCTAAAATGACTCACAATTTTCAGAGGAATGAGGCTACGGTTCTTGACTTGTTCATAAGCTTTTTGTTTGTTTGTTTTTTGTGGTACGCGGGCCTCTCACTGTTGTGGCCTCTCCCGTTGCGGAGCACAGGCTGCGGACACGCAGGCTCAGCGGCCATGGCTCACGGCCCCAGCCGCTCCGCAACATGTGGGATCTTCCCGGACCGGGGCACGAACCTGTGTCCCCTGCATCGGCAGGCGGACTCTCAACCACTGCACCACCAGGGAAGCCCGAAGTTGTGTGTTTTTAAGAGTAAAAATATATTCGAAATCTGTCTGAAACATGATGACATCTAAAAACATGCCTTGGACTGCATTTTAATATGTAAATTTTCTGAAAATGGTAATATTAGACCAATGAGAACTAGCCAGCTAGAGGATTTATGACAGAGCAGCTTCACGGACTCTGCTGCCACCAGACCCAGCAACCATTTCAGTGTGTGTTCCATTCTGGCACCTTCCCTGACCAAGTGGATTGGGAGCTAGCACTTTAAGTGCTCTGATTCATATAATAAATATATTATATATCTAGACCTGTCGTCATCCAAAGTGGAAGCCTGGAGATCTGAAGATAAATTTAGGATATTGGTAATAAGGGATGGATATGGCAGATATAGAACAAATACAAAATATGTACACACAGCAGAAGTGTACACATTATAGAAACAAGCCAGTTTGAATTTTTAAATGGAGGCAGTTAGCATAGTGAGATTTTACATTACTTAGTGATGGAAAATGCCTAGTTGTGTTTTAGTGTACACTGAATAAATCACACATTGTTCATACAAAGAACCAGAAGCTGAAGTTTTCAATAACCAGGGGAAAGGGAATGAGGGAACTCATGTGACTTAAGCATATGCAATCACATTATTCCTTTTTCTTTCATTGACACAATAAACAGTATGTGGACACTTGCTCTGCTCAGTTTCTTTGCTGGTATTATTAAAACACATACAAGCACAAATAGAAATGCAACAAAACTCTATTTTAGGTTCCTTTCAAGGAAGTTCTTGACAAACCCACTATGTAGCTTCCTATACATTTGGAATAAGATGTAATGAAAGAGTTTTATAAGAGATGAGGGTGGGGAGAACCGAAAAAGTTTGATGGAGAAAGAAGCTTATGTACAGAAGCGTTGATGTTTTCATTATTACACTGAATGTAGGGATTTTATTAACTATTCACTTGTTAATGTAATTGTATTTGATAGAGTATATATACTGTTACAGTATAATTTCTAGTTGTTCAGATCATGGACCCTAAAAATCATTTTAAAACTATATATGTAAAATAAATTATTTTTTTACATCTTTATTGGAGTATAATTGCTTTACAATGTTGTGTTAATTTCTGCTGTACAACTAAGTGAATCAGCTATATGCATACGTATATCCCCATATCCCCTCCCTCTTAAGCCTCCCTCCCACCCAAAACTATATATTAAACGTCTGTTTAATAACATTGTTCTGGAATGAAAACCATGAAGTGTTAGATAAAATTCCTGGCCTTAAAAATTACTATTAGTTAGAGATTCAAAACATGCACCTTAAAATATAGAATAGAACGTGTTTTTTTTAATGATGGACTAGTTACCATAGTTTGATATTACAAAGGATTTTTCTCACCTTTTCCCTCTTCCTGAATTGCCTTCTTTCTTTTCTGTTCACATTTACTTGTGAAATTGTTTCCATCAATCAATATGAGAAAGGTGACTGTCACTCTGAAAACGGTTCTAGTACTTTCTAGCAGAAGTTGCTGCCTCCAAAAAAAGCATTTTTCCACAATATAAATGTAAGTGCATCCGTCTCCCTTTCTTTCTTGCACCTTCAAATCTCATTTTTTCCAGTCCCTATCCCCAGCCTGCAAATGTTCTCAGATCCCTTTCATTCTTAAACTTTTTTTTTTGTTCCTAAGAAAAACTTTGTTCTTAAAAAAATTCTCAGAACATGCTTTTTGCTTGCTTTCTCCTTGCAATTTCTCCCATTTACGGCCCTCGGTCTTTAAGGAGTGCCGTATCCTTGCTGCTTTCATTTTTTCTTCCTTCATTAATTCTTCAACAAGCATGTGAATTCCATTCTAGTGAATTTCATTACTCTGTTGAAACTCTTTTCTTGAAGTACAACAATGATCTCTTTTACTTATGTCTTCCTCAGTTACAAGTGAGAGAAACTATACTCATCCTAGACAGAAACTATATTCACTTCAGTTACAAGTGACAACAACTATATTCACCTAACAAAACAAAATGAAACTACAACTAAAACAAAACCAAAACAACACAAACCTACAAAGCTGAAGCTGCCACCAGGGTTAAAATGTGTTCCCTCTCAGGAAAATCTTTCTTTATGCTGTGGCAGGGTGACCCCTAACACATCACAATTTACAAGACTTTTGCAATTTTTAAATCCCAGAGAATGATGTCTGATTCCTGATAGCTACTGCTATCACGTGAAAGGGAGAATCTCATTGGTTCAGCTCAGGTTGTGTGTGTTTCTGAATCAATCCCTGTGGCCCATGTCATATTTTTAGGGCTGAACTGAGAGATGGAGTAAGTCCTACTTATAACCACATGGATTGACCAGAATTACTGTAGCACATGGGAACTGTGGGTCACCAAAGAAAGAGACACACGGTAGGGGTGGGAATTTATGTCTCATATTCCTACTGAGATCCCAGGCCAAAAGCTTCCTCTCAGCCTCTCCTTCAATCCAGTGACAAAATTCACCTTCTCGGAAACATTCTCCATTAATTTCTATGACAAGATGATTTTTCATTTTCATCACTACCTCTTTGACTGCCTCTTCTTTTTTTATTTTTCTTTCTCTTTAACACATAGAAAATATCTAAGGGTTTATTCTTGTACATCCTATATTTTCTTTTTATCTCTATCTAAAGTTATCTGCATCAAATTTCTATTATCAACTCAATGCCATTAACTGCGAAGTTTTAACAATTGTGTATTTGCCAAGAGCTTGACCTCTTCATTTGAGTATTTGGAGAGTCTAGTAGGCTCTCCAAACCCAGAATTATCAAACCCAAATTTGGAATCTTCCTCTTGTAATGTTTGCCTCTTTTCTATATTTTCTTATCTTATTGAGAAGAATTGTCTAACATTCAGTAAGAAATTTTCAAGCTGTCTTAGCAATACTCCTCCTTTACTTTAAGGTCATCAACCTTCCCTTACCCATCTGATTGAGGAGGGAAAGGTTAATGTTGCCTGACACGGTTATATGAGCTTTTTTACAGAAGGATAAGTCATTTTTAAAACATATAAAGTCATTTGTGACAAGGAGTCTGGCAAGGTAGAGGATATTCTAGGCAAACTAATCAGCATGAATCAAGATACTGAATTATTCATTATGTTCAGAGAATCACAATTACTTCATAGGACTAAAGCATATGTTGCTTTAGTGGTTGAGGCCAAAATGGTAGGCATGGAGCTGAACTCTGATGAGCCACGTCTGCCACGCTAAAGAGGTTGAGCTTTATTCTGCAGGCAGCGGAAGAAGAATGTTATAAAAAGGATGCTAGTTAGTTTTTGTTTCTTAGGATGTCTTATAGCCGAGAACTATTCCCAATTACTCCCTCCCATCCTGTGGGACATTGCTGTCATTCACTTAACCTATCTTTATGCCATAATTACCTAATACATTGTTATTTTTTATTATTACTTTACAGTTATTTTTAAATCAGTGAAGAAGAAAAATAAAAGATACTATTTTATTTTTATTTTTGCCTTTTCCAATGTGCTTCCTTTTTTTATATAGACCCAAGTTTCTGACCAAGTTTTCCTTCTGCCTGAAGGACTTCTTTTAACATTTCTTGCGGAGCAGGTTTGTGGGTAATGAATTCCCTCAGTTTTGCTTTTCCAAGAAAGCCTCTATATCTCCTGCATTTTAGAAGAATAATTTCACTAGGTACAGAATTCTAGGAAATTGATTTTTTTCTTTCAATGCTTTAAATATTTCATTCATTTTCTTCTTGTTGGTTTGGTTTCTGACGAGAGGTTGGCTATAATTTTTAATTCTTGTTCTTCTGTATATAAAGTATTTTTCTCCTCTGATTTTTTTTCAAAATTTTACCTTGCTTTTGATTTTCTACAGTTGGAATATGATACGTATAGGAATATTAAAATATGTTTTTGTTTATTTTGTATTTATCTTGCTTGGTGTTTTCTGAATTTCTTAGATCTGTGGTTTGGTGTTTGCCACTAATTTTGGAAAGTTCTCAGCCATTATTACTCCAACTGTTTTTTCCACATTGTGCTCGCTTTCTTCTCCTCTTGGTACTCTGCTATTCCAACTACAACTACGGTACGTGCACCTTTTGAAAATGTCCCACAGATCTTTGATCTTGGATGGTCTCTTCTGTTTTTGTTTCTGTAATTAAAAAAAATTAAATACAGGTACAATAGCAAATGACGTGTAGTATTATCTCATGGAAAAATGTGTAACTATATAAGGTTTATGAGATAATTTTCTATACCATACAGAAGCTGAGTCCTATTTTTATTCATCGAACAGCAGATAAAATGTACTAGTAATCAACTTCTGCATGTTGGTCTGCTTTTCGGAGGAGAAATTTCCTAATTTGCAAGGTGCCATTCATGTGAGTGGTATTACATTGAAGAATTGTGGATGAGGTCCTTTATGCTTTGATTGTTTAGTCATATCATAGACTTATAAGAAATAACTAATAACAATGTTAGGTGAAGAAATCATCTCCCGTATGTTTACATTAATTCCTAGATTTTATATATGAGATAAATAAAACTTGGAGAAATTTGATGACTTGTCAACATTTCAGAGGAGATGAGGAAACCTAGATTTTTTTTTAAACAGGTGGATTGACATTTTAATTTTTTTAATTGAGATATGATTGTCATATAATATTGTGTAATTTTAAGTGTACACCAGTTGATTAGATACATTTATGTATTGTAGTATGATTACCACCATAGCATTAGCTCACACCCTATCACTTCACATAATTATTTCTTTTTTTTTTTTGTGGTGGGAACAATTAAGATCTAGTTTCTTAGCAACTTTGAAGTTTTTGATACAGTATTGTTGTCTATAATCACTATGTCGTGCATTGGATCTCTAGGAATTATTTATATACTAGATGCAAGTTTTTACCCTTAAACAACATCTCCCCTACACCCTCCCGGCAAACTCCCTCCCCTGCTAACCACCTGTTATTTATACATTTGGCTTTTTTCAATATTCCACATATAAGGAATATCACACAGAATTTGCCTTTCTCTGTCTGACTTATTTCACTTAGCATAATGCCTCCAAGCTTTATCCAAGTTGTTGCAAACAGCAAGATTTCCTTCTTTCTCATGGCTGAACAATATTTCATTATACACATATACTGCATCTCCTACGTACACTCCCACGTTTACTGTAGCATTATTCACAATAGCTAAGGTACGGAAACAATGTTGATGTTTTATCTTTCAGTGCAGAGCTGAGACAGGCAAAAAGCAGCCTGTTATAGTAGAAAAGGCATATTTTGGAGCCAGGCAGTATGAATGAAAATTTCCAGTTCTTTCATTTGCTAGCTGTTAGGTCTTGAGTGAGTAAGCTCAATTTTCTCATCTTTAAAATGGTGAAAAATCATACCTAATCTTTTGACTTTTGGGAAAGATGGGAGGTGATTCATATTTGACATGTAGAAAGTGTTCAATAAACTGTAGCTATAATTACCAGAATCAAAGAAGTTACATGTAAAACTAGGTTAAGTATCTTCCTGGTTGCCTGGAAGGATGGTTCACTGCTTTAAGTCAAGGATTCTTTGCCTTCAAATAACAGTATCTAGCGAAATTGCCTTAAGAAAAAATAAAATTTTTCTTAAACTTTAAAAGATTCTTGGATGCCTTATGGAATATGATGATTCTACCAGGGCAAGGATTTTGCTGCTTCGTTCTTTGCTATATCCTCAGTGCCTAGGGCAGTGCTTGCCAGGCACATAGCGGGCCATAGTTACTGTTAACTACAGAGGAGAGGGGCTACAGCAGTGTTCCTCAACTTTTGTTCATTATCACCCTCCTAAGGAGCCTTTTTTAGATATTCTGTTCTAATCATTCTCCTCCCTACGAAATTACATACTAAGGAGTAAGATTTTAAAGCCGCAGAAACATGAGATAAATAAACCATTGCTGTTTTTTTTTTTTTTTTTTGCGGTACGCGGGCCTCTCACTGCTGTGGCCTCTCCCGTTGCGGAGCACAGGCTCCGGACGCGCAGGCTCAGCGGCCATGGCTCACGGGCCCAGCCGCTCCGCGGCACGTGGGATCTTCCCGGACCGGGGCACGAACCCGTGTCCCCTGCATCAGCAGGCGGACTCTTAACACTGCGCTACCAGTGAAGCCCCTACATTCACTTTTTTTTTTTTTTTTTTTTTTTTTTTTTTTGCGGCACACGGGCCTCTCACTGCTGTGGCCTCTACGTTGCACAGGCTCTGGACGTGCAGGCTCAGCAGCCACGGCTGACAGGCCCAGCTGCTCCACAGTACTTGGGACCCGCGTCTCCTGCATCGGCAGGCGGACTCTCAAGCACTGCGCCACCAGGGAAGCCCCAACCATTGCTGTTTTAAACCACTATCGTTTAGGGTGGTTTGATTTTTCAGCAAAGGCTAACTGATATAACTTCCCTCAGGAGGGCTTCCTAGATTACAGTGCTGTCATTATACATTTTGATGGCATCTTGGCATACATCATAAATTAGTTCAGTATGTCTTCTAGTTGTGGAAGTTCTCCAGGCAACTTAAAACACCGTCTTTGTAGAATTTGGAGATTTTATTGATAGCTGATTTGCCGTTCCCTTGTTATCAGTTTTCTCCTAGGTTCTAGCTGCCTGAATTTTTTCAGCCACAGGGTTATCTAATTTATTTATTTTTTCATTAAAAAAAAATGTTTATTGGAGTATAGTTAATTTACAATGTTATGTTAGTTTCTGCTGTACAGCAAAGTGAATCTGTTATACATATACATATATCCACTCTTTTTTAGATTCTTTTCTCACATAGGTCATTACAGAGTATTGAGTAGAGTTCCCTGTGCTATACAGTAAGTCCTTATTAGTTACCTGTTTTATATAGAGTAGTGTGTATATGTTGGATAACCAATCAATTCTGTAGTGCCATCAGAATTGCATCTCAGTGAAGTAACTTCACTCTCTTCATCATTAAGGCCTCACCAGGTTGAGAAAGGTGAAACAGGTGGTTCTGAGGATGTGGGTTAGAGAGCGTTGCTGTGAGATGTCACTTCTAGACTTATTTTAAAACAGCGGGGAAGGGACAAAAAGGATCTATGAATAGGAAAAAAAAATCTTTGGCAGCAAATGCTTACACACAGAAAATAATATATTACTCAAACAAGAAGCAAACTATCTTACATCTACATAACTGTTGCCTAAAATAGGCTTTCTGTGTTGGCAGTCACCTGCCTCATGCAGTGGATTTATCCATATTCATTCTGTTTTCTTCTCTTCTATAGTGACTTCCTAGCAGAGATTTTCCCAGCTTACATTGTCCTCTGATTTGTAGTGATAGAGTTCTCTCTCCCAGCTCCTCGTCTTTCTAGGTCATAGCTTTGTTTCTGCTCCGTATTCATCTCCCATATTGGATTTCAACCATGTCTAAGCTAGTACACTTGAGATAGGTTATGTATCTAATGCCCTGATTAAATCCCAATAAGCAGGCATTTCTTGTTCTAGGTCCAGTATCCTAAATTCCTCTTCTGTGACAAGGAGTCATTCTTCATAAACCTCTCTGTCTGGAGCTTTCTTTATAACTTCTGTTCTGTCTTATGCCTTATGGCCAGAACTGTCCATCAGTTCTCAGAGTGCACTTAAAAATCCTAATGTAATTTTCTCTGGAAATCAGTCCTTTTAGGCAGGTCCTATCCTTGTAATAAGCTCCTTCAAGCTGCTTCCTTGATCACATTACCTCTAGTAGTTGCCAATGTTTATTCTCCAACCTAGATAGATTTTCTGGAATCAGGACAAGGATACTTATTTGACTACAAAATTACCGATTCTGCTTGTATATTC
>NW_006771814.1:529814-556864 GCF_000442215.2 Lipotes vexillifer
TTCCTGCTGCTGTGACCAAAATTGATCAAATTATGATAAAATTTCCTTAGAAATTGTTATAAACCTAAGACTATTCTTCCAACTTCTTTCCGGTTATTATAATTTGGACAGCCAACACCACCCTTTACCTTGGCAATATCCTTGACATGCATCACGGATGAAGGTGGTTGGACTTGAAGTCTAAAGTATGTACACGAATGTTTCCATCTGAGACGTTGTAACTACTATTAAACTGTAGCTTACTTTACTCTCTAGCTTTTGTTTGGTCTGATTTTATTTTGCATTGTTTGCTACCAAGGCCTATTTTTAATTAGTTTCTATTAATTTCCTATTCAGATTTTATAATTGTACTTCAGCAGACTCTGATGTGAAATTTGCTTTGTTTGATTCTATGTATTTAACAGGATAAATGTTTTTAAATGCTTTTGTTAATCATTAAGTTAAATGATTAAGTAAAGCCGCTTAGTGGTAGTTATTTAAAGGCTACTAACATTACTGCATTTTTTTTTTTAAGTATGTTTTCCTTTTCTTCTTAGGTTTAAACCACCAAAAAGGAATAAATAACATGTTTTGGACTCTGTCAGCTTAGAAATTGTAAGAAGAAAGTAAAGATTTTGACAACGAACCCTTTTCTGAACTTCGAGATTGAGGGTTTTTTCTACATAAACAGCAACAAAATAACCATTGAAGTCTGTCAAAGTAAGAAAACTGATTTTGAAAGAAAATATAATTATTTCTGAATAAAACCCTAAATCTGGATAAACTTAAGAATATACACTTGTTGAAAGAGTCATCTTTTTTTTTTTTGCCTCTCCTGAATCCCCACTGCAGTATTGCATCATGATAGTTATTCCACTGTCTGGTTAGTGTTGTATATAATCATAGACTCGCTCCCGAACCCCCTTCACAGTGAAGTAGGTCCCCTGGTTAGATGCTGTATTGTGTAGGATTCTATGCCTGTGTACCAGACACTCAGTAAGACTCTGGATAGTAGTATTTGCTGTCGACAGTCATAGTTGGAAAAGGTTTCTCTTCCTGTTTGGATCAGCCACTGGCCCTTCCGGTATGAAAGGGAACATAATATTGTCAACCCGTCATAAAGTGACTGGTTGTTCTCTTGAGAATCAGGTTTGGAGAAGAAAAAGAAGAAAAGATAGGTTACTTCTGAATATGTTAAGTTTGAGATACCTGTAAGACCTTTAAGTAAAGGTCTCATATGGGCAAGTAATTGCATGTGTTAGAGTTCAGAAAAGAGGGAGTGTGGCAGATCTAAATTTGGAAGTCGAGAGGGATAGTATTACAATCGAGGAGGTGGATAAGTTCCATTAGCACAAGAGCAAAGATGGAGAGAAGAGGACTTAGAACAAAGCAATGCAACCTCTTACATTTAGAGATCAGAGAGAAGCAGCTGCCTTAAGGTACTGAGCAGAGATATTCAGAGGGAGGTGGTGGGAGGATGACTAAAGCTGGGTGCCACAGAAGTCAAGATAAAGGCCAGAGATTATTGATAAATATGTCAAATATTGCGAAAATTCAAGAAGAGGTTTGTAAATGGTTCACTGAATGGTAGCATGAAGACCACTGGTGAAGCTAACGAGAGGTGTTCAAGTGGAACGGGGAGATCAGGACTCATCAGAGCAGGTTAAAGAGCAAGTGAGATGCGAGAAAAGGGAGTCAAAACAGTAACTGCGCAGCCAACTCAAAAAGTTCTCTTGTGAAGGGGAGTAGAAAGATATGAAAATAGAGCGAAATGGGTATAGGCTCACGAATTTTGTTTGAGGAAGGGAATTATAGCATATCTGAATGATGACAGAAGGGATCAATTAAAGAGCAAGAATTTAAAGAAGAAAGACAAAAATGTGTAGCTCTTTGTGGATTTTGAGAGGGCGTGAGATAATGGAACCAGAGATGCATGTGGAGAGATTTTCTTTTGATAGAAAGTATACTCGTAAAAACATCATCGTTAATTGAACAGAAGTAATCACAGTTTGCAGGGTCCTGTATATTCTTTTCTTTTAAAATTTTTATTGGAGTAGAGTTGCTTTACAATGTTGTGTTAGTTTCTACTGTACAGCAAAGTGAATCAGCTATACGTATACATATATCCCCTCTTTTTGGGGATTTCCTTCCCATTTAGGTCACCACAGAGCATTGAGTAGAGTTCCCTGTGCTATACAGTAGGTTCTCATTAGTTATCTATTTTATACATAGTATCAATAGTATATATATGTCAATCCCAATCTCCCAATTCATCTCACCACCACCCCCCCGGTATCCATATGTTTGTTCTCTACGTCTGTGTCTCTATTTCTGCTCTGTTAAGATCGTCTATACTGATTTTTTTCTAGTTTAGAGTTATATTCTTTAAGGGAGGAGGTTGGCGGTTGACTAAATTGTTGTAAGGGATCCGATAAGAGGTAAATGAAAAAGCTGTGCTCCTGAACTAGAAATCAAGAAATTTAAAATTTATTATTACATTGGTACTTCAACATTCTATGTTCCGCTTCTTCATCTAAATACCAGGAGTTCTTTAGTATTTTCTGAGCCTCTGCTCTATGCCCAGTCTTGGGTTATGGCTATATTTATTTTGGTTTACTTACTTATGGCAGCCACAAAGCAGAGCTATTGATCTCTTTATTTTATGGGTGAATAAAATGAGGTAAAGAGACAATAAGTTACCCAAGGTCATAGGGCTAAAAAGGAGGCTAAGAAGAAATAAAAATGTATGTCTGCATGATTCTAGTTCCATGTCTACATTACAGGAGTGCTGAAAAATATAAACATATCATAATCAGTTAAAGAGCCTTGTACTCTTTTCAGAAGAAAGTCCCATTATGTGCTTAAGATAATTTTTTAAAATATGGTAATAGCTCCACTATTATATCTTTCATGTATAGCTTGAAAATTTATGTAACTGGAGACAGGCGTAAAAAAAAGTCATCTGCAAATATTCAGTAGTTCTTGCACAATTTGCATTGACTCTATTTTCCAGAGCCGTCCCTCCTCTAGTCACAGCCATCTGGTTTCCTTCCAAATCCTGCTCTCTCAATAAAGCTGAAGGAGCAAACTGAGCTGCCGGGAGCAAATCAATTTCTCATTATCTTTAATGTGTGAAGACGAGACTACTGACAGCCATTGCAGTCTTTGTCTGATTGGTTGAAAACTCGTGTTTACATAACAGAAAATGTTTTCATATAGAAGAGAAGGAATGGGCATACATGACTGTGGGATGCTGTGCCTTAATATGCGAACTGATTCCTCTCAACATGTAAACTTGGCATTTCTCTGTGGAGAGGGCTAGGGGGCCTCTTTCTGAGAATGCGGAGGGATTTGAAAGACATGTGTACTTATCAAATTCTTCAGAATGCCTGAGAGAATGTGTCCAGCAGAATTTAGAGGTGGGAAAATAAAAGCGAGGAGGGCAAGATGTACAAAGATAAAGAGCCCCACTCATCCTCCCTCCCTCCCTCCCTTCCTTCCTCCCTTTCCTCCTTCCACCAGTACTCACTATGCAACGCACTGTACAAGATACTGTTGTTGACCAGTGGAAAAAAGAGATAAGGCTCCTATTCTCATAGAATAAACATTCTAGTGGAGGAAGACATAATACAAACACATTCAAAAAATGAGAAGATGCCAGCGGTAAGTACCATGTGGAGAGGTAAAATAACTTCTTGTGATTGAATATGGCTGGGTGACTGCATTATTTTGGTGGTTATGAAAGGCTTCTCTGAGGAGGTGACATTTAAGTGAAGAATGCACTTACAGGAATAACTCAGCTGTGCACAAATGAGGTAGAAGGGTGTTTCAGGCAAAGAACCAGTGCAAAATTCTGAGCAAACTTTGGAGCTGGGAATGACAGAGAAAGTAAGTGAAGGTGCCCATAGCTTGCAGAGAGTGGGTAGATAGGATGAGATGAGATTAGAGAGATTGCCAGGGAACAGATCTCATGGGGCTCTGCAGGACAAAGTAAGATGTCTACTTTTTATTATATTTGTATAGCAAACCTATTGGGAAGTTCTAAGTAGAAAAAGAAAATAATCTGTTTTACTCTAGGAGGTACGTGGAGAACGAATTCTTGGGATGCAGGAATATAAGCAAAAAGACCTGTAGAAGTCTTACACACTTACCTGTCATATAGTGGAGCGTATGTAAATTTTTACATAAAAATTTTTGGAAAGGTTATGCTACAAAAGAAAAAATAATGATCAAAATATCACAATTCTGGTCTACGTCAACATTATAAAAATTACAAAAACATTGATCAGTCCACCCAAATGTGTCCTGCTCTGCATTCCCATAGGTGTCTAAGTTGTTCCCTGGATCAGATATGTGAATATTTGCTAAGCTGGTCCACAACACTCATACTCTTGTCATTAGTGCTCTGAAAGTCTCCAATTCACTTTATTTGTTAGATGCATTATAAATTTCCATTTGTTCCCTTTCCTGAGGCTGTTAATATTTTAGTGACATAATTTTAAGAATGTCGGTGTGCAGTACACACTGTATAGCCTCAGGAGATTGTGCCCAGCTGTAAAAAGGAGTAGGCTATTACAATTTTTGTAATTCTTAGTGAGACTTTTCCATTTTCCAAGAATGCCAAGTGAGAAATGTCTGTTTAAGACACATGGACACCTGGAGTCTGAAAAAAATACAACAAATCTGAAAACTAGAGCCAGAAAAAATATGTTTTGGATATTGTTAAAGTTATATAATAATTGTAAGAGATGCAAAATATTTTAAGGCTTTTATTTTATGTTTATCCTTGACAATCAGCAAACATTTAATCATTGCCAACTATAATAATAAGCAAATATTACTGAACGTTCACTATGTACAAGGTGCAGGTTTTATAATCATTACCTTTTTAAATTTCCCAACATTGTGCTTTTAACCATTATTCTAATCCCTATGTGCCAATCATGTGTTGTACGCTTTAGGATATCAAGAATACATGGAGTTGTCAGTTTTAATGAGCTCATGCTCTGTAAGACAGATAATTACTTTGCGTTCTGTAAAGAAACTAATAGCTCTCTATAGCAAGGATCTGGGTTTCAGTTTAGTATATTCCATGGCTGGTTCATGAATGTTTGGAAAATTTGGGGAAAACAGAGCAAATCTGACAGAAGTTAATAGGCGTGAGAGGTTTTGGATTTTGACCTGGGGAGAAAATAAATATTTGTGCATGGGTGTCTGTAAGAAAGAACAGAGTAGTGAAGTGGGATGACCTAGTGTGTTAGCCTCATGAGGTAGATATGAGCCTTATGGAGAGACATGGTGTAGGCAGAAGGAAAAACCTCTACATTAACAAAGGACTTAATGAGACACAGGAACCAAGAAGGGAAACTTCGGGGGTCAAACGACAAAGATAGCTGAATACATAAAGGCAGTCGGTAGCCCCCATGCTAAAGGCTGCTACTAAGAACTGAGGGAGACAACCCTTGAAGGACTTAGTTTGAGGCAGTAAAACTATCCCTGTTACACCTTTTTTTCCCCTTCTTTATTAGAAAATTGGTGAAGGCAGGAGGGGAACACTGTGAATTATCCATTGGCTTTATGGGGAAAGCAGCGTTTGCGGTTAGAAATGGTCAGAAATTTTTCTTTTCTCCTTGTGGGAAGGGAAAAAGAAAGGGATGCTTTTCTCCATTATAGCAATTCCCCACCCCCTTCCAAAGCTAAGTGAACACAGGAAGCTTCCAGTTAATCATTCATAGATTCATATGAAAATCTGCAGGTCCACTCTGGAACAGAGGGTGCTTACAGCAGTGACAGCTTATCCAGGCAGAGGGTGGAGGTGAACAAGGAAATCTGTTAAGACTTAACCGGACAATGTGATGCCTAAGCTCACATTTAAACATGAGAAGGGGTCCAGGTGATGAAAGTAAAGGGCCTTTCCAGCAGGGAGAACAATTTGGCTAAAGCGGTGGAATTACCAGGGAAGTTACTTTCCAGGAACACAATGTGGTTCAGAAGAGAAAAGAGGATGAGTGAAAATCAGAGGCTGGAGAACAGAGAGTGTTCACATCATGACAGATCGTACACGCTATGCCAAAGTTTTGAATTTTATCATATAGGATAGGATCACTACAGATTTATGTCTTTGTAATTATTTTGGCAGAAGTTTTGAGAATAGTTTAGTGTAGGAACTGTTAACCTATGGTCCAAGAACTGCTTGGAGGATTAAGAAAGGGATTCAAGGATGTATGATTAATTTACAATTGTAGGCAAAATGTCCTGTGTAAGAGCATATGTACCTTTTTGTAGACAACGTGTTCTTTACTCTCATCTGAGAAAGAGTTCTATGCTTCCAATAAAGGTCAAGACACATTGGATTATGGGAAATACTTTGAGAGTCAAGGAGACAATTTAAGCGGCTGTCACCATAACAGAAGAAATAAATGATCAGAGTCTAAACAAATGGAAAGCACATTTGTTGGGAGAGAGACTTGAGAAGGAATCAGGTAAAGGATACCAGTTTTGACATACTGAATTTGAGATTCCTCGTGAGATCTGCAATTAGAATATTCAGTTAGCACTTGGATATATCCCTTTGGAGTCTTTTAGAGAGAGATGGATTGGGAAAATATATTTTGGATTCACCAGAGTACACACTGCAATTAAGTCCATGAAGTTGGGCATGCAAAAAATAAGTGATAAAAATTTATCTGATATTATATCCTGAGGTGCTTTGCTAACCAAATGTATTGTTTTCTCCTGCTTGTCTCTTAGTTGGTCATATTCCAAGGCTATTTATTTTCCCATTCTCTCCTTCCCTGCCCTGAAGATTTTTAGTTTTGTTCTCAACTAAAAGACTTATTTTCTTTATTGATGTTCCTTTCTCTCAAAGTAGATGGAGCCTGAAGAAAATGAATTTTATTTTCTAGAGTGCCTTGGGATTTATTTATTAACTTCTTACTTTGACAATGGTGTAAAGGTTCTCACTTGCTTTTACAGCTGACGTGTGAAACTGAGCATGAACTCCTCTAAATACCCACTCTTTAGAAATGTGGGAGATTGTATGGTTTCCCCAGAGAGCTAATCTTCTGAAAATTGTTTGCTGCATCTGTGAATAAGTTTTGTGAGCACACATAATACAGATTTATTATTTTTGTTCATTATTGCACACTGAGAACATCAAACTCTTACTGAGGATAAATTTTTAAAAAGGGCATGAGGAAGAAAGCACGCACATGTTTCCTTAGAATATTAAAACAAGTACTTTTAAGAGGAAATAAATATATAGTTTAGAAATTTGAAAGTAATGACTTAGAAAAACATTTCAAAAATTTAAAACTGTTCAATATTTATAACTGATTTTTACCACCCCTTCATGTCTTGGGAATAAAACTGGGTGGTATATAAAATATTTGGTTGGGGTCATAACTTGAAGCATCAATCTTGAGATCTCACTTTCCTCCCTTGGGATCATTTCCCACCAAGATCACATATGGCAGACACTAGATTACCAGCGTCAGTACTTATTGGAGATCTTCATAAGGGTGATGAAACTTGAGTTAGAAGGTCTAGAATGTCTCTTTCTAACCTCAAGCTATTAGAAAAAGTCACTTGTCCTTTTCTTCTTCTTTCTTATAATTTGTCCTTTGCTTTGTGTTTTTTATACTTATATACATGAGGGTGGTTCAATATATTTTCCCATGAAAGAGAGTCCCCAGCACAATCCATAATAAAGATAAGTGGTATCTTCGCTTTTCATTTCAATCATGCTGAGTGGCAGAACTGATAAATACATTTGGAATTGCTAAGTGTTGGGAATAGCAGAGGAGAGATGTCAACATAGCACAGGGGATCAGGAAAGAATATGGATTATCTTCCTGTTTTACTTGATATTTGGGATTTTTGTTGCCTCTTCTTTTGATTTTAGGGATGATGATGAAATGTACATGGGGATGGATTGATTCATCAGCTCCCCCCAAAGACTACATGATAGGACCGTTAAGTCCTCCCATAGAGATTTTGAAGTGTGTTGCTGGTTAAGGGTAGGAAGAAGAAATGTGTTAATCTTCAAATTCAGGAAGCATTGGAGAGTGTGTCCGATTTAGTGCTTGTAGGCCGTGCAATATGTACAGCTATAGAACTAGGAGTTACGAACTTTAGAATGAGTAAGAACACAAGCTACAGTGGAAAATCAAACACAAACCAGTGTGCAACCTCATATTTTTCAGTTACAACCTATTTTAGTAGACTTTTCTTCCTTCCCAGATGCTGTCACCGTGAAGAACAAATGTAAGTCTCTTTCTGTGTTCTTCTGAAGTTATATAGTAAAGGCAAGGAGGGAAAGCCCAGAATGAATTTTTTTAACTGAAGTATAATTGACATATAACATTATATTAGTTTCAGATGTACAGTGGAATGATTCAATATTTGCATATATTGCAAAATGACCACCACAAGAAGTCTAGTTAACTTCTGTCCCCTTGCATAGTTCAAAATTTTTTTCTTGCGATGAGAACTTTTAAGATCTATTCTCTTAGCAACTTGCAAATATGCAGTAAAGTATTATTAACTATAGTCATCATGCTGTATGTTGTTACATTCCATGACTTATTTATCTTTTAACCCCTCCCACTCATTTCACCCACCTCCATCTCCTGACTCTGGTAACCACCAATCTGTTCTCCGTGTCTATGAGCTTGTGGGTTTTTTTTTTAAGGTTTTTACTTATAAGTGAGAGCATATGGTATTTGTCTTTCTCTATCTGACTTATTTCACTTAGTGTAATGCCCTCAAGGTCTATTCATGTCACAAATGGCAAGATTTCATTCTTCTTTATAGCTGAATAATATTCCATTGTATATTTATACCACAATTTCTTTATCCATTCATCCATCAATGGACCCTTAGGTTGTGTCCAAATCTTGGCTATTGTAAATAATGCTGCAGTGAACATGGGAGTGCCGTTATCTTTCCCAGTTAGTGTTCTCATTTTCTTTGGTTAAATACCCAGACGTGGGATTACTCCCATATGGCAGTTTTATTTTTGAGGAACCTCCATACCATTTTCTGTAGTGGCTACACTGATTTTTATTCTCACCAACAGTGCGCAAATGTTTTCTCCACATCCTTGCCAACATTTATTTCCTGTCTTTGATAGTAACCATTCTAACAGGTGCTGCGGTGATATCTCCCTGTGGTTTTGATTTTCACTCCTCTGGTGATTAGTGATACTGAGCACTTTTTTTCATGCACCTGTTGTCCATCTGAAATGTCTTTTCTGGAAAGATGTCTATTCAGATATTCTGCTCATTTTTTAATTGGATGGTTTGGTTTTTCTTTTTTTTTTTGGGACAATGCTCTCTGGATTGTTCTATGCCTCTGGTTAATTTCTAGAGTTCTGAAAAAGTTTATTTTGACCATTTTAAACTGCTTTCATTGATTTTATGGAGGAGAGGGTATTTTATGTTCCTTGCTCTGCTATTCTTGCTGATGTCACTACTGAGAATTATAATATCTTAACAGGATAATAATAAATACAGCTAAAATTTTTATTACCATGGAAAAAGGGGAAAAATGGCTAATAGCACTCTATGCTCTAGTGACACTTCAAAATATCTGCCTATTTTACCCAGGTGAACAAATATTAGAATAGAAGCAGCTCAAATTGAGTTTATCAGGTCGAGATAAAACATGTTGTCTGTTCTAGGCAGATTGCAGGTTTTACGTCAAGACGAGCTCCAGATGCAAGCTTTAAGTTTGCGTGTAAATAATCTGTGACCATGCAGTCATATGCACAGAAGCTGTATGAATGCTTTTCTTGAGTCCAGATAGAGATAAAATGTTTAAAATATAAGTTATGTCTTAGTGTGACCAGCCAGGCAATAATTAGAGAAGATCGGATTGCAAAAGACTGAGAGTCTTAAAGGTAAGCCGCAGTGTGTGAATATTTAGTATATCAGTTTTCTTCTTTTTTCTGCCCTGTGGGAAAAAAACAAACAAACAAAAATTGAAAGGTGAAACAGGAAAAGACGAGAGGTAAAGGTGTCTGTTGCTCCTATAGAGATTTTCTAATGACTCTTTTCTATCTGAAACGATAAAGACAGAATAAAAAGGTTTTTCATAGACCAGAGGAGTTATTTGGTTCCAAGGCTGAAGAGCTGTCAGAGATATCCTTGAGATCTGAGACTCAAGAGAACTGAAGAGGCAACGAACAGGGCCAGTGAGGACTGACCCGGAAGTCACACTTGTCAGGGTATCAAAGTTAGTTAACAGAGGGAAACGTGATATGAATGCAATTACCAGATCTATGGCCAGAGGTCAGATGTGGGCTTCCTAACAGCAATGAGCTTCAAATATTCATGTACCCACTAAAATAATTTTGATCAATATGTATTCCCCCCAGATTTTCAAGTTAATATCTAAAAGGTTTTATTATAATTTTAAGTTTAAATAGTTGCAAAAAATATAATTTCTATCATCAGAAGTATTATTATTTTAAAAGTAATTATTGTATATAACTTTTCAATGAATGCAATGATAGCTAAATACCAGAGTGATTTGAAATAAACCACCATCCATTCTTAGAGTACATGAACAATTTCTTCTTTAGCAGTTGGAAAATTTAAATTGTTTCTTGTACTTGCTGGAACTCTGATTTCCATTTTATTTATATCACAGAATGTTAGAACGCTTTCCAATGTAATATAAGTTTATGCTGGAAAGTCTTTTATTGATCACTTGTTAAGTAACTGCATAACAAAACATGTACGTAAATACATGTGTGTGTGTGTATATATATATGTATATATAAATGGCTTTTCTAAATTTCTCTGCAATCATAAGGCAGAGAAAAAAATTTTCAGTTCATACAAGTAGTAAACAGCTGGTGGGAATAATAGAGATATAAAAATATTCATAAATACAAATTAAGTAAAGGTAAGCTTTATTAGATATATGTTTTTTAATGAGATAAATGAGGCTTTCTTTTCTATTCATTTACATATTCATGGATACATATTACCAATTGCTAGAAGAAGATAATAATAACAGCAGTTTATTTCTGTTCTTTGTTGTCATAAATGTAAGCTTCAAGTAAGTTTATTATATAAACAATGAGATGGGTTAGAGGGTGTTTTGCAATACCACTTCAGCCAGTTTCTTGAACTTCTCCTGAGCTAAAACCTAAAAATCCCATGGTGATCTCTCCTCATATGTACTTATTATAATTTACCAGCTGACAACTTGATTAGGTGGTTTTTACTTTTGTACAAAGTAAAACTTTGAAACCATTTGATCGCCAGATAACTTTATTTCTTAAATATTAGAGTTACTTACTTTTTAATTTTTTGGAACCGTAACGATATAAATTACCAAATATATCACTACTCATTTGTTATGTTTTTACTTAAATCCATCTAGTATAATCCAATGCACTGAGAAAGAATGAAAAATAAAAGTGTTGATATTTTCAATACATCTTTGTCATTAAAATATTTACTTTTACCTTATACTTTAAATATATCTATAATAAAACCTCAGAGCCTACAGACATACCCTCATTTTATTTATAGAAAATATCTGTAATATAATCTAAGCAGGCAAAAAGTAATTATTTTTCTGAAATAAAAAGGTAACTGCAGTTACCAACACAAATAAACGTGTTCATACAATTTCAATAAGTATTACAAAAACACTGAAAACTAAGTTAATATAAGTGTTTTGTAGGAAACTTTACCAAAAGCAGTTGGGATTAAAATTTTCCAGGTTTTATATGCTCTGTTACCCATTTTGTAAGCTATAAAATATAAATTCATATTTTTTTCTTATTATTTAATTTTTAGTATTATATAATGTGTATCTAAAAATTATTAGTTATTGATAAAGCAAATGGCATGATAAAAGGCATATATTACTTCTGTAGCATGCATGAGTGAGTGTGTGTGTGTGTGTGTGTGTGTGTGTGTGTCTGTGTGTGAAAATTATGCTGTTCTGCCTTTGAGAATAATGGAAAAAATTATTATGTGTTAAAATGATGAATAACTATAGCATTTTTAAACATTATGATAAATTTCCCTATGTGTTTAATGAAAGGTATAGATGTTTATATATGTACACACATACACATATTACATGTATATGCTTATGGATATATTGTTACTAAGACCAATTGATCCATAAACTATAAAGTAACTTTACTTTTGTTATAAATTTATAGAAAATTTATAAACATTTTATAAGAAATAAGATTAGACTTGACTGCAGTTGGAATCAATATTTCATAATATGATATTTTTAAATTGGTGTTAATGTTCAGTGGTTTCACCCATGTTCTCTTTGTTTTGCACTCATGGGGCTTTCCTTTCTTTCAATGTTGGCGCACACTCTAATCAGGCAGTTGAACGTCATTAAGTCAGTCCTGTCCTTTGACCTTGCTCGCATCTCCCCACTCTCCACTCTATCTGAATTCATAACATTCCAACAATGGTCAAAATTTGCTCTTTCTAGTGATGTTTCCATCTTTAACAGAATATGTATTAGAGTGACTGTTTTTACGGCTCACATTCAATCTGTTCAACCTGATTCATCCTCTCAGTGACCTCAATAAACATGTAGAGGTTGTATTAAACACACTAATGCTAGAAATAAATTCCTCGAACTCCTCCCCTTCGAATACTGTGCCCTCCTTCACACCGTCTCAACCATTCACCCCACAGCAATATTCTTGCATGGACCTTGTCATTATAAATAAATGCAACTCCTTCATATTCTAAAGGGCCATTCACCGATCTTATTATCTTTTCACTCCCTCTCACTTCTTTGATATATTCTTTGCCTGCCTGTCTGAATTAAATCCCACAGTCAATCATTATCATCATTCCATTGCATTAATGCTCAATTCCCTGGTCCTTCTTTCCCTTCATTGACTTGCTTGTCAAAACCACAACCCTAGTTAAAAGCAAATGTCTGCTTATTCTGCATTTGCTACCATGCAACTGAATGTGACTGGAGATAACCACACAATCAGAATGACCATTCTCAGTTCAAGTTCATCCCGATAAATTTCTAATGCGTCCTTTAAGTCCCAGACAATTATTCCATATTTCCTAATCCATTGATTCTCTTCTTTTCCTAGAGAACTATTTTAAAACCACCCGTCATACATCACCATCTCCCCAGTCTTCACTAAGCTGATAATCTTGCTTCTTACTTTACCCAGAAAATCAGAAGAGAACACCCACCTATTAACATTTGCACATATACTCTCTGCCTGCCTGCCTCCTGTACTGGAGGTGAAAATATTCATGGTTCTATTTAAAATCAATCCTCACCTTTTGCACTGAGGTCTAGTCCCCTATTTCATCCAAGGACATCAATCCAGCAATTTTCCCTCCTAGTTTTAATTCTGTAAGGTTGGATTAGTCCCGTTAGTATGAAAACAAGCGGTTATCTCTCCATGTTAAAAAGAAGCTTCTCCTGAACTCACCAGTTATTGCCTCATAAGCTACAGCCACACAGGTCTTCTGTTCCTCAGACATAACAAGCCAATCTCTAAACTGGGGCTTTTGCACTACCTGTTCTCTCTGCCTTGAATTCTCTTCCCCTACAGTTTAGAATGGTTGCGTCTTATCATTTAGATATCTAGAAATCCACTCATTTTGAAGGTTCTATCAGTAGAGAGACCAATCAAACCTTCCAACTTAAAGCACCTTTTCTGTTAATCTATCACAAAACCCTCACTCTGTCCTATTCAGGACATTTTCTACTCTCTCATATGTTGCTTGTATAGTCATGTGTTGGTCTGCCTTTCCTCTCTACAACATAACCTCTGTTGGAATAGGTATTTTATCTGTCTGTTCTCTACTATGTGTCTAGTATAACGTCTCTTAACTTTTAAAAAGTTGCAATCCATGTAGAGTCTTTAAAGATATTTTTCTTAGTCATCCACACCCTATGAAATGTTAATACTACAGTGTATTATGGCCCTTTGGAGGTTTACAAATCACATAGCGCTTAAGTTTCCCCCCTCCTCCAGACCAAATTTGTCTCCTTGGGGGTAATGTTCCCTTCCTTGAGCATGTGTGATCTAGAAGAATGTCTAATATGTCTCTATGAATATATAGTATATACTAACTATATATAGTATGTACTTACTAACTATACTTTATATATAAACACATATACATATTTACGTTTTATATATAAAAAAATATATATTATATATATAATATGTTTTAATTAATTTTTTAAAATACTCCCTTGCGAGAAGAAAACCCTCATTTCCAAAGCAAATGTATAGAGGGTTATTCATTGAAGCATCATTGAACATTTATAATGTACGAAGTACTGAGGAGTCGTGCAGGGATGCAAATAGTGAGGTAGAAATTTTGTAGGAGATAAGAGTGCACAAGGAACTGAGTGGATACACGATAGGATAAAGTAAGTGCACAATAGAGGCTGAAACAGTTCTGAGGGATCAAAGGGGAAGAAGTGATTGACTCAGAAGAATAAGGAAATGCCCAATGGAAGGAAGGGCAAATGAGTAGGATTTCAACAGATAAGAAAATGGACTGTGCTTAGACAAGAAAAGGAGTCTTGAGGTCCTTAGATTCAGGCTTAAGAAACTCTGCACCAGCAAATAAATGATCCTGGAAAAGAGAATGGAGGACTTAGAGATGGCAAGGATCTTTTTTTTTGAATGTTATTCTGTTGGCACTAGTAAGTCTTTGAAAGTTAAACTACACAGAGATCCAAAAAATATAAGGAGAAATTATCACTCTAGTTTTTATAGCTTCTTTTAGAATGAGAAAATCTGCTGCTGTTTAGCATTTCATATTTAGGCTTCCACATTGCCCCCAGCTTAATTTACCTAAAATGCGCATCCAACCATGGCAGTTTTCTGTTTAAAAGGATTCAGTGACTTCACAGCAGTGCCAGGCGAAGTGTTAATTCCTGAGTTGAGAAGAGGTTCTTGATCTCCATAATCAGCCTCTTTCTTATCTGTTGAGTCTTCCCTCTTATCATTTCATGCCTCAAACTCTATTCACCGGGAAATACTAATTTCTTGTAGTTTGCAAGTTGGAGCTTGCTGATTCCCATCTACTTTTCCAGGGATGATAGCTCTGGTAAAATCTATGGAAAATCAATATTTCCTTCTGGTCAAAACTTCAATACAGTCCTTCTCTAAATAGTAACTTTGGTAGTAAGAAGACCTTTTATAAAGATATCAGAGAATTTGGAATAGCTTCAAAAGGCATTCAAAATTTTCTTTTATATACAAGTAAGATGTGATTTTTACTCTGAAAATGTATAAAATATGACTACTTTTGTAGAAAATTGTTCACTTTCTTAACATTGTTTCTAACTGTGAAACATACCATACTTGTGAAAGAGTAAGTAGAATTGAGCACTTTAAAGGACAATTAGAATGCTACCAAAACCACCGCCAAGATTGATAATTGACATAATACTTGTACTTTTGAGCACCCTGAGTCTCTCTCCTTGACCAGTCTTGGATTTTGTAATATTTCATTTAATTTTCTTTAAAATTTTAGTTTCTATGTATGAACATGTAAATATATAGTGTTTAGTTTTGCTGGATTTTGCAATGCATATATGCAATCATGTAATAAGTACTCCCTTATGTTGGGTTCCTCTGTTCAATATTATGTTTTTGAGGTTCATCCTTCTACATGTTCATGCTGCTCCATGTAACTGTGTTCATTCATTCTCAATGCTCTGTAGTATTCCATTGTGTGAATATGCCGTAATTTATTTATGAGTCTACTATTGATGGATTTGGGGGTTATTTCTGGTTTGGGGCTATGATAAATAAGGGCGGTAATGGATGTTTGTACGTGCCTTTGTAATGTAAATATGCATCTTTGCTTGGTACTTATTTTGGAGTGGAACTTTCTGGATGATAGGCATGTACATACTCAGCCTTAGTAGGTGCTGTCAAACAACTTTCCAAAGCTGTTGAACTAATTCCGGTACTGTACTCCACAGTACTATTATCTGCATTTTTAATTTTAGTCACTCTTATCAGTGTGTAGTTGTATCACATTGTGGTTTTAATTGAATTTCACTCGACTAAAGAAGTTGAGGAACTCTTCGTGCTTATGGGCCATTTAGATACCTTTTTTTTTTCTTTTTGCGGTACGCGGGCCTCTCACTGTTGTGGCCTCTCCCGTTGTGGAGCACAGGCCTGCGCGGCTCAGCGGCCATGGCTCACGGGCCCAGCCGCTCCGCGGCATGTGGGATCCTCCTGGACGGGGGTACGAACCTGTGTCCCCTGCATCGGCAGTCAGACTCTCAACCACTGCGCCACCAGGGAAGCCCTTATTGCCCAACTTGTGGTCTATGCTTCATGCACACTTGAAAATCTGTACACTTGACATTGTTGCTTCTTTAAAGGTAAAATGTCTTTTTTCTGTGGTCATAAGATTTTCTCTTTATTGTTGGTGTTAAGTGTTTTGCTCTAATGAACCTTATTGTTGTGTTCTTTCAATTCACTGACTGTTTGAACCCATTCATAGAAAAATCAGTAGTTCCTGCCTCTCCCACCATGAAAGTTATGCCCTCTGGATATTTTAAGTTAGCTTTTAAGCCACTCATGTGAATTCAAAATGTGACAAATATCTTGAGGAAGAGAGCTCTTGTGGATTTATTGCAATTCCCTCTGGTGTGAATTTGTCTCAGGTACATGTTCAGACTTTACAGAGGACTTACTTCTTTGGCTGTAATACCTGTAATATTTCATGCTGTTAGAGAAATCTGTGGCATATAAAGAAAAAGTATTATATCTCTGGAAATACTTAAAGGAAAATTACAGCATAGACACCTAGAATTCTGCTGAAGGGTCATGCCTCAAGACTGTGGGAGATTTGGCCTTACATCTTAGGCTCACACTCCCAGTCTCCTGTGCCACCGCAGACTTGGCAGATGTCCTAGTTGATAAAATAGGCAATGTATTTGAGCATCCACTAGGTTTCAGCCCAAATGGCCATCGAAATCTCTGTTGGTTTGTCTTCTTTTTAGAGCATTTCTATCTATATAAAATGCTTGATCACAGATCATATCCAAGAACGGCAAATTTGCTCAGGAAATAAAAGGGCCAGCAGTTATCAGCTCATATAGGTAAGTATTTTCCCTATTTGGTATTGGAGGTCATCTAGTGCTTTTTGATTTCACACCTCTTTGATGGCTTTAAAATATTATTTTCAAACGTATACAAGTTTGTTGTCACTAATGGGAAGGCTGCCACTATCAAATACATTCTACCAAGAAGGTGAAATTCTAGACCATTTACATTTTTTAAGCTTTTCATTTAAAATAATTTTAGATTTACGAATAGCTGAAAATGGTGTGCATGGCTGCCCTACCCTTCACCTAGATTTCTCTAATGGTAACATCTTACATGACCACAGTGAAATGATTTAAATCATGGAATTAACATTAACACAATTTTATTAGCTACTCTATAAACTTTCTTTAAATTTTGCAAGTTGTTCTACTAATACATTTTCTTGTCCAGCATTCACACTTTCAAAGTTCATTGAGTTGTCAAATCTCCTAGTCTCCTCAAGTCTGTGATAATTCTTGAGAGTTTCTCTGACTTTCATGGTCTTTATATTTTGAGGAGTACTGGCCAGTTATTTTGTAGAATGCCCATTAATTTGTTATTATGTTTTCTCATGATTAGATTATTTTGTAGAATGCCCATTTATTTGTCATTATGTTTTGTCATGATTAGATTGAGGTAACACATTTGGTAAGAAAGCTACAGATGGGGTGTTGTACCCTTTTTAGAGCATCATACCAAGAAATGCATGATTTTAAAATAAAGGATTTTCCATTTTTTAGCCAGGTTTATAGAAGTATAATTCACACAAAGTAAAATTCACCGTCTTTAGCAGTGCACAGTTCTATGAGCTTGGATAAATGTCTACTGTTGGACAACCAGCACCACCATCCGGATATGGAGCAGTTCTATCATCTCTCAAAAATTCTCTGTGTCCTTTTCTCATCAAACACTCTACCTCACTCCCTATTCTCTAGCAAACATTGATATGTTCTCTGTCCCTGTCTTGCGTTTTCTAGAATGTAATATAAACAGAATCATATAGCACGTAGCCTTTTGAGTTTTGCTTCTTTAACTTCGCATATTGTATTGTAGATTCATCCATGCTGTGTGTATCACTAGTTTATTCCTTTTTATTGTGAATATTATTCCATTAGGTAGTTGTGCTACAGTGTGTTTATTTGTTGACTAGTTGAAAACCTTTGGGCTGTTCCAGTTTTCGTTGATTATAAACAAAGCTACTGTAGATTTTTGCATATATCAGATTTAACTTTAAAATATAAATCCTTCACATATTTTTTATTTAGAATTATTCTATTGAAGTTATTTGTAGTTTCCACAAAGGGCATTTTCTCTAGAAGACTTAGAGATCTAACTCATGAATGTATAACAGATGATATCCCTCTGTTATACGATCTGTGTAGTCATGCAATTGAAACGAACTTAGAGTATAGTCTGTTAATCATATCCATAACTTGCAAAAACGTACCCATTAATTGCTTTTGCTAGGGTGCAAGACATAGAAAGAAAATTTTTCATGCTTCAAAGGGTGTGATAATATTGTTCTCAGGGACCGCACTGAATATTCTGAGAACCACAGCCTGAGAAAGAAAAGTGAAAAAATAAGACTAAAGTTGACGAACTGAAAATTAGAAATTTAGAGAGCTATTTATTGGTTCACTGGAACTAGAGTGATACCCAGAAGGTGTTGTTTAAATCGTTTTGTGAGTATTCTAGTTAAGAAAAGTGTGTGTCTACACTTTTGTAAAGTGGATAAGTACATCATACTAAATTGAGAAAAATACATTCTTTGGATAATTTACATTTATAAAACATTTGTAAGTGAAGAATAGAAACTAGAACTATGGATGAAAAAGAACACAGTGTATCAAATCTCTGAAATAGACAGTGTTTGAAATATACAGGATTTTTGATAAAATTGAGTAAAAAGCATCAGAGGAGTGACAGAATACTCATACTTATGATGCTCAAGTTTACACTTGGAATTTGTCACCATTAATGCCATTTTTCTAATTTTAAACTGTGATTTCACATTTTCTAAATATAAGCTAGTATTTATGATAGGTCATCAAAACTATTCTTTTCAAAATATTCCTTATGGAATGAAGTTTTTTTTTCTTTTGTTTATTAAAAACAAAACCAAAAACCTGGCTTCATAGATTCTTGACCTAATCAGCTCATCGACCTCCTCTAGATTTCAATCACCCTCCAATATGGTAAAAATAAATATATTTATTACCATCTGAAGGTGTTTCACCTAGAGTATCTCAATCTCTGACCATAAGATCTTCAGATTTTTCACTTTCCAGCTCCTTCTTTCTCCTCTTGAAGACTTCTTACTTCTTAGGTTGGCTTTATCATGCTCTCTGCCCAGCTGGCATTTTCTGAAATTTCAATTGATTTCAAATGTGCATATGATATAATTAATATTAGTAGGCAATGATTACAGTTCAGTTTGACATTTATTAAAATCTCAGAATTCCTTATTCCCTGATGTTATAATGTACGACACCTGGATTATCTGTCCTCTGCTTTGCCTGCTATGCCTTCTTAGATAGAAACCCAATCGTGAAGTCAGTGGAGTACCTTGCCCGTGAGATTCAACCCATGCTATTAAACCTAAGGTAAACTCTTAATGAACTTCAATAGTCCTTAAGATTAAAGTTGAGGAAGAAATTTCATTCCTCTTTGGTTAGGCTAACTCTCTTCTTGTTTTAGTTTTCCTCATCCTATTCCATTCTATGTCTCTTGGGACCTTGACCCATCAATAGTCTAGACCTGTACTCCACATCTTTATATTATCAGTTTCTTCTCTGACATGTCATTGATTTCTGAGGAGGTAGTGTTCAGATTCATCAACAGGACATGGCTGCCTTGTCACAAAAACACAAAAATTGAGCAAAAACTTTGGCTCTACTCATAGCAGAGATACATCTTGTCAGGTAAGATATAATACAAGAAAGTGGGCTTTTGTCACTATGAATGTGATTGTACACTCTGACTTTTCCTAAGTACTTGTCAAGTTGCTTAATCTATAACAATTATGGTATATTTCAGTAAAAAAATAAAAAATTTAAGCAAGAAAGGTATTCTGCTTTTGGTAACGAGAGAAACTCAAATTGTACTATCCTTACTGCTGAAAAAATTATCAAAGCTGGACAAAATATATTTTTAAGAGTAATGGTTTAGGGCTTCCCTGGTGATGCAGTGGTTAAGAATCTGCCTGCCAATGCTGGGCATACGGGTTCAGGCCCTGGTCCGGGAAGAAGCCACATGTCGCCGAGCAACTAAGCCTGCAAGCCACAACTACTGAGCCGGCATGCCGCAACTGCTGAAGCCTGCGTGTCTAGAGCCCACACTCCGCCACAAGAGAAGCCACTGCAATGAGAAGCCAGCGCACCACAACAAAGAGTAGCCCCCTCTCGCTGCAACTAGAGAAAGCCCGTGCACAGCAACAAAGACACAACGCAGCCAAAAATAAATAAACAAACAAACAAATAAGCAAGCAAACAAACAAAACCCCACAATGGTTTAAGGGCAATGGAAAGCAAGAAAAAGTAGGATCTGAAGTGATTAGAGTCCTTGAGTTAAGGAGAGTGTACCATGTCATTTCCACATCTGTCTCAGCTTTTTCTCCTTAGGGAAATTTCTAGTTTACCCACTGGTGGAAGAAACACCAAGCAGCAATCAGCAACCCTACTTAGCTGAGAAGAAAGAGAATGGAGTTTGAGGCTTCCAGATTGGTTGAAATTAAAGCAACAGAATTCTGGAGAGAAGGGGATTGCAGAGAAATGAACCCCCAAATCTGTATACAAATTGTTTGTGAGTTAACTGCTGACCCTCAGCTGTGCATGCATGGAGAAAAACCCTAGGAAACCCAGCAAAGAAAAACAGCTGGGAGGCTAAAGAGCCGGACCAAAATATTAGCAGCTGTGTGGTCTAACTTTGACCTTAGACCCCAGAGGAGTCTTAAAGTAAGTACCATGGTCTACAAGTGAGTATGACAGCCTATAGGTAAATATAAACCGGATGTATAACAAGTATTATAAAGCTCAAACTGATGCTTGAAAATATCAGGGTGATTCATTGTTTATCTGCCTACCAAGAGAAGGTTTTAAGTTCTTCGGAAGTAGATAACATCATCCAGAATCTCATAAATTTGTACACAAAATGTTCATCTTCTTATCCGAAATTACATAGCATGATTAAAGCAAAACAAACACACACGTAGGCTCACTGACTGAAAATGAAGAGAAAAAAAGTATTTTATTTTTAAGAAGCTGACCAACTAGTGATTGATATTTTGGGTTACCATACAGAGACATTAAAATAATTTTGATTAATATGTACAAGATCATAGAGAAAATTATGGAGGATTTTAGTAGAGACCCAAAATTCATACACACACACAAAGAGTAAAATAGTAAAAGTAAAAAAAAAATTAATAACCAAAGTTAAGAATTTAAAAGTTGTAATGGAAGGTTAAAAACATCAGAAGACAGGATCAGTGATCTGGAAGGTGGATCAGGGATCTGGAAGGTGGATCAGTGATCTGGAAGGTAGATCAGTAAAAAAGTATCAAGATGATGCCAAGAGAGAAAAACAAAATATATAAAAGAACATAAAAGACATAAAAGGTCATGGTGAAAAGTTTTGACATATGAGCCATGAGTCCAGAAGAGGAAGAAAGAAAAGCTGGGTAGAAACCATATTCGAAAATACACCACAAATCATCAGCACACATTTAAGAAGATTTATGATTATATATTTAGCATATCCAAAAGAATTTACAAGTAAATTATTAGCATTGTTAAGTGAATTAAGTAGTTATTGGACCCAAGGCAACACACAAAAATTAACTATATTTCTTGAAGTCCTATTAAGGAATAGAATTTATACCTAAATGATTTTCCTAAAGTCCTATTTGACGTTCCCCCTTTCTAACGCCTACCTTCCCCTGATCCCCGTTCTCCCTCGTTTCCTCCCTTCTTCTCTTTCCCTCCATGTCTTTCTTCCTTTCCTTTCTTCTTTCTCAACCTTCATCATTTGAAATAGATTGAAAATGTTAAAGTTCTGTTTATCCATTTATTTAGTCATATAGTATGTAGTGATTGGATAATTGTTAAGATACTGTCTTAATTGAACTCTGAGTGTCACCTAACCTCACAGATTATTTTTAAACTCACTTAATCCTTATAAGAGTTAGTTGAAAACTTTTTCTTATATAACTTTAAATAAATTTTATTTATAACAAATTTGTTTAGTAATCCATAAGAATATTGGAGACATGATCCTTTCACTGTTCCTAAATAAGTGAATTCTGGGACTCAAAAAACCCCAGATAAACTGGGTGGCACCGGAGGAAAGCAGTATCAGATCTGTGTATATCCCAAACCACTTTCTAAAACACTAAATTTGGAAATAATAAATCAAATACGAGTTAAACTGTCAGTTTCTGAGAAGTGGAGGAGAAAACACTGTCCAGTTTAAAAAAAAAACAAACACTCAGCTACTCAGGAATATTGTTTATTTTCCTAACAAGGTTAAATTATACTTTTCTCTCTTTTGCTCATCTTTCCTTTTCAATTCTCACAGTTCTTCCTGTGTCACAAAAATTCGGACCATCTATAGATTGCTAGTCACTTCATGTACGTAAATGTTTTGCATCAGTTGATATTAGGAAAACTGTAGGAATCTGAAGAGCAATGGATGTGGGAAAATGATGCCATATCAGAATTTTACTTTTGCAAATGTTAATGACTTTGCCATTAAAAAATACTGGGAGTGCTCGTCTTGAGTTCCATATGTTGTTAGAAGTTTTCCAGATGTCTGAGAAATATAATACCATTCATTTGAATCTCTCTATAGTTAAGCCATCTGGTACAGTTAAGTACAAGGAGATTTGCAATTATTCATGATTCTGTTACATAGAATGCCATTTTTGCTATTGGAGAGTAAACTGATACCACAGATATGTAATTAGTAAATCTGAAATAGTTCCCGCATAATGGAAATAGATGCTGACGTCCGCATTAAGAGGTTGTGTCAATTATTACTGTCCACATTCATCAACACATAGATGTTATAAGTGAGATGGTACTTTAAACATCCACAATTTCATTGAAATCTGGATTCCACATATTTTGTAATATGCTCATCATATTGTATGACAACATATAAATTTATATCCCTTAAGAGAAATCATGGGTTTGAGTACAACCTGTGGTATTGTTACCAGAAAAAGGTTCAGGAGTTGAGTGAGTCCTCAAAAACTTTTATGGGTTGTTCATTCTAGAGTATCAGAAATTCAAGACAGCTGGAATAAATGATAGAAATATAAGCTCTATTTTTTAACATGTCTTCAATGGCAAGGGAGTACCTGCTATTTGATGCTAATTCTTCTTTACCTCTGAAATTATCACAGTCGGTGTAGGATTTAAAACCCATTTAGTAAATCTTCATTGAACATGTAAAATGTACCAAGAACTCTTTTAGCCACAGTGAGAGTTATAAAGTCAAACAAAGTGTGATTCCATCTTTAGGGAGTTTGCTTCAGTCTTACTATTGTTCCTGATCACTTCCTTTATCAGCTCTATGGACTTCTGTTTGCTTCAATCTTGACAGGTGCCTCTGAGGGAATAAATATCCAGAATCAGGTGATAGAAGTTTCAAACTTCCATATGTTCTTTTAAGTTTATTTTATTTTATTTATTTTTATTTTTTATTTTTTGGCTCCGTCAGGTCTTAGTTACGGCACGTGGAATCTTCACTGAGGCATGCGAGATCTTTCACTGTGGCACGGCCTCTTCACTGTGGCTCGTGGGCTTCTCCCTAGTTGTGGTGTGCAGGCTTCCTCTTCTCTAGTTGTGGCACATGGGCTCTCTAGTTGAGGTGGGCGAGCTCAGTAGTTGTGGTGTGCGAGCTTAGTTGCCCCGTGGCATGTGGGATCTGAGTTCCCCAGCCAGGGATCGAACCCGCATCCCCTGCACTGGAAGGCAGATTCTTTACCACTGGGCTACCAGGGAAGTCCCCCATATGTTCTTAAAATACACATTTAACAAACATTTATGGAACACTCTTAATGTGCAAATTTCCCAGCATTAAAAAGAAAACAAATATAAAAGAAAACCAAAAAGGGAAATACCCTTAAGATACTGTTGGGCTAGTGAAAATTATGGAAATGTAAACAAACTATAAAGTAAAACAGAGGTAAGTGTTATAAAAGAGAAAGGTAGCTTGTGTTCTGGGAACATAATGGAAGGAACAACTAATTCTAAAATGGTTTGGAGACGATATTCCAGAGAAAGAAATATTTGAGCCAGTTCTTGAAAACTGACTTCATACCTGTTCTCAGCTGATGTAAGAATCATTTCTGTGTACCCAGAAAAATAGGATCTCCTCAGGAAGGTATTATATATCCTGAACTGTGTGATAATTTTTGGTGATATAAAAACTAGAGTTAGCGTGATATATCAGAGCTTTGAATTTTTGAAGCAAAGTGGAAGGTGTTTGGCTCTATCCCCAAGAATATTATCTAGAAGTTGCCTGAAACCTCATGAGTTTTAAGTGTTTTTTTTAGCAAATATGACAATATTTGGAAGAATGTATATTCTTGTGTTGGCACTTGATATGGGCACAGTTCAGAGCCTTGCCCTGCATTTTAAAAGTTATGACTTTTATCTTGGTGACCCCCTTCCCTAAATCTCATGGCTTCTAAACTATTCAATATACCCCTATATATCTCTATTATATACAAATAATCAAATACCAGTAGGCTTTTTATCTACATATAATTTAAATCCTTTGAACCAAAACATAAAGTAGCCATCATAATTATCTATAAACTTCTACTGAGAACCATTTATGAGTCTGGCTATGTGCTATGGATTGAGAATGCCAAGAAGGTAAGGGTAGAGTCCCTATTCCTGAGGGATTTAGGATGTAGTTGGGAAGATGAGATGTTTACAATAAGAAGAGCAATCTACACTTCAGAAAGCAAACCTGTGGTTAGCTCTGTGATGAATGAAGAGGATAGCCTATAAGTGCCATAGAATTTCAAGGAAGTGCTGATCCATGAAGACTAAGGAAATAAGATAAGGTCTTCTTGCAGAGCTAGAAAGATAGCTTTAGAAAGAAGAAGGAGGGTCCAAGCTACCTTGGCAAGAAAACTATTTTGCAGGGTAGAGGTAGAAATGGGTATTGATGTATGTATATTCAAGGAACAGTAGACATATCTGGCAATAGTGAATTATTTGTGAAAAGTGCGATAACATTATAAAGATAAGTGCAGGCCATGCTGTGGAAGCCTTTGAATTTTATCTATTCTATTTTACAGAAGCTTCAGAGCAGGGTGATAGCATATGTATGTAGGGTAGATTGAAGGGGTGGTTTTGGATGTAGGTGATATAAGTGACATAGTATCTTGATATAAGTATCAGGTAGGAGGTGGAAAGACCCGACTAGGGCATTGTCTAGAGAGCAAGAAAGAAGTCTGTGGGAGGGACATTCTGGAGCTACAGCAGGATCCCACGCCTGGGCCTTCCCTCCTCTACTTCATCGTTATCCAAAATGCAGAAGTTCTTCAACCTGTGTCTACTCAGCACCTGCTCTCTGTGCTTTGCTAATGTATTATGGTGATATCCAGTCAAAATACTTCTTTCAGGGCAAAATTATTGCCTTTAGTAGGAGCTTAGAAGAAGATTTTTTTTTTTTAATCCAAAGGACTGATAATAATAGTAGACATGCAAGCCTTGTGGCAAGTCTGGGAGCTGATATTGAATTTAGATCACGATGTCTATTTGCTTTTACGAAGCAAGCTCTGGTGTGGGAATGATTTCACATGAAGGTATGGTATGACATAAAGAGAATAGCACAATAAATCTCGGAAAGATGACAAATAATCCTAGAAAGTACTAATAAATACAAACAATGCATAATGAGTCTCTACAACTTTCCCTTTCCTTTTGACAAACCTAAAGTATTGAAAGTAATATATTTTCGTAAGAATTTAATTAAATGAAAAAGTTATGAAAGACTGAATAAAAGTGCCATAAAATTAGCAAGTATGGAAGAAGAAAGAAAAGCAAACATACAACATAATTTTTCATTTTGTTTCAGAATGAGTCAGGTGGAAAATAAAAATGCATGACCCTATCAAAAGAGAAATGTAAGGCTTTGATTAAGCTAAACACAAGATGTACAATGACTATCTCGTGCTTAGATACTGCCATGTACCTTCCAGAGGCTTGATAAATATTGTTTGAACTTAACAACCAATCGACCTTTTAAAAATGCACTCATTTAATTTTCATAATGAGAAAAAGTTTTTTGTAGCTATGTATTTTGATGACTGTTAACTAGACTTATTGTGGCGAATATTTTGCAATATATACAAATCATTGTGTTGTAAACTGAAACTAAAATAATGTATACGTCAATTATACTTAAATTTAAAAAATATAGTCATTATATATGATTATACGATAAAAGTTAAAAATGTATATATGTATTATGTGGTTGGTAAGAGTGCTATAGCACTCACGTAGCCCAATAACTTCATTTCATACTTGAAAAAATGGAGACCCTGAAAGTTTACGTGACTTAACTGAAATCACAAAACTAGTTAGTGAATGATACAGTAGTCTTGGCTCTACACATGGGCCACTATAAACAATCTCTCACCATATCTTGTCTTACAGTGTTTCCTCAGATTATACTGTTCTGATCCAAACTCTAACATTCAAGCTCAAACTCTATATATCATTTTCTTCAAGAAAGCCTTTCCTGACTGTGGTAGGCAGGGTAATGAACTCCGAAGATATTCATGTCAAAGGCTCCAGAACCTGTGAAAATGTTACTTAACAAGGCAGAAGACACTTTGAAGATGTGATCTAGTTAAGGATCTAGAGATTAGGAGAACATTCTGGATTCTCTGGTTGGGCCTCATGTAGTCACATGAGTCCTTTAAATGTGGAAGAGTGAGGCAGAAGAAAGA
>NW_006771814.1:556874-566153 GCF_000442215.2 Lipotes vexillifer
CCGCTATTGCTGTGTTTGAAGGTGGAAGGGGACCTTGAACCAAGGACGATGAGAAGCCTCTAGAAGCTGGAAGAGGGAAAGAAATGGATTGAGATCTAAACCTACAGAAGGAATACAGCCCTACTAACACCTTGATTTTCCTTCCATAAAATCATTTCGGACTTCCGACTTCCTGAACTGTAAGATAATAAATTTTCGTTGTTTAAGATACCAAGTTGTAGTAATTTATTACAACAGAGATAGGAAACAATACAGTGACTATTCTAGGACTCTGGTCATCTAATCATAAATAAGCTTTTCACTATCTATTATTAGTTTTTAATTTGAGTACCTTTTTACAAATAGGTAACAAGTCCTTTTGAAGCTGGTGCCCTGTCACAGAGACCTGGACACTTAGGCTAATAGGAAAATTAGCAATACGTGCCTATGGGCAGGTTCCGTAATCTTTTGCAGTTTTAATGCTCTAACTGTATAACAATGATTATAAAACCTAATCTTGGGGAATTTTGTGAGGATTAACAATAATAAGTTTATTCCAGGCAATATTTTATCACTGGCGGCATAAAACTATTTAGTTAAACACATCCATTAATATAAAACTCATTGTACCATTAAGTAATACACATAATCTTTTCATTACTAAATTAAAAATCATGCTAATCTTTTTATAAAACATAATTGGAATCCTAAAAATACTGTAAATAATATAGTATTAAGCCTTCAATATAACCATTATTCTTCTGTTGTTTATTGCCTATAAACTTGATTACAGTTTTATACTACGGACCCATCCTGAGGTTGGAGACGTTGTTGGAAGAGAGGTCAAAATTAAATGGGATTATGGGAATCAGAAAAAACGTATGCTACACATATCTTAACATTTATAGAGCTACATATTAGCAGTTACCCTCTGTATCACTATGCCCCAGCTCTTAACAATTACTACTTTATATTGCTACTAATCTTTACATGTGAATCTTCTGTGTCTGCTAGTAGATGTAATACATGTAATATGCATGCTATGCTTTGCATGCTAACAGACGTATGGAAAAAGCTTTAGGTGGGCTGCTAAAATAAGGTTTGAATCCTGACTCTTACTGACTATATAAACTCAGGTCGTTTAATTAACACATAAATTAAAATGAGAACATTTACTGAATATGCAAAATAACTAAGATTCTGGAGCTTCCCTGGTGGCGCAGTGGTTGAGAGTCCGCCTGCCGATGCAGGGAACACGGGTTCGTGCCCCGGTCCGGGAAGATCCGACATGCCACAGAGCAGCTGGGCCAGTGAGCCATGGCCCCTGAGCCTGCGCGTCCGGAGCCTGTGCTCCGCAACGGGAGAGGCCACAACAGTGAGAGGCCCGCGTACCGCAAAAAAATAAAATAAAAAAATAACTAAGATTCTGTATGTGAAAGCATCTCTTTAGCACAGAGTCTGGTATGCAGAACGTTATTTTATTTTCTCTCTGAGGATTGAGCATTTATACTTCTTTTGGTTCCTCACTGTGCCCTCTTGGGATAAGCCCCTGAGAAACTCTAAGTAAAAATTTGTTGCAGTTGAGAACTATGAAATGTCTAATTAAGGTAATAAAATACATCAGAGAAACGCACCATGAAATATATTTTAACAGTAAGAAAGAAGTAGTGGAAAATCTATATTTTGTCAACATTCAATTTTTATACATTCAAGGTCAGAAATATTTTGAAATACTGGTTTATTGTACTTTTTCTCAAAATGTATTTCAAGGCAGGGAATTTGATATGGCCTGGGAATACAATGTTTAGAAAATCTTTTTTTTTTCATTTAATCTTTAAAGGAAATTGCATAGAATAATATCTTTAAAGTGATGAATATGCAATTCATTTTTTAATACTATTTATTTATTGAAAAAAATGATTGATGCTCAGATTTTCTACAGAATAAATTTTGGTGTTTAAGGCATTCAAAATATCCAGTCATTCTAGAGTCAGAGGTGTGGTTCTCTTAAGTCTCAGTTACCATTTTGGAAACAATATGACCCTACAAAGACACTTTCCCGGAAATAAACGCCATGCTCTAGCAAGACCAGCTTTCCCTGTGTCTCTAAATAGAACATATCTGCCATTACCTCAGGTGGAATAGTTTAATCATCACCTTTTCACATTCTGTAGAACTTATTAATCAAAGAGTACATTTTAATTCTTTATCTTGTTCAATTATGATTATATATTCCCATAGATGATGAATTTCTGTTAAGTCTCTGTAAATAACTTATATTCTGATGTTAACTCCTTTAGACTAAATGTGACAAAAAGTAATTACTTAAGTGGGAACAAATGAGGTACCTGGTATTAATTTAAATCACAACTCTTCTTAATAGATGTATGCATAACTATATGCCAGTTACTTAATCTAAGACACAACTTTCTTATCTGTAAAATGATGGTAATACCTATCTTCCAGAGTTGCCGAAAGATAAGGGATAATACACGTAACAAGACCGCACTTAATAGGTACTTAATAAATGCTAATTGACGACAATGAGCGAATACTATCAGGTATTTATCATATGGAAACTTTCATTTAATTCTCGTGATGTACTATACATTCTGTTAAAATTTTATCTTTTCTGTCATTTTACAGATATGGTTTTACAAAAAACTAGCCCATGACATGTTGTCAGCAGTAGAGTAATGAGACCATTCAGGCATTTTGACATCAGAACATACGTCCTATACATTTTATGTATTGTCTTTCCACATCCACATTCCCTGTATTGGAATATTACACAGGCTTTAAGCATGATATTTTATATTGTATTTATTTATTGATACCTAAACGTGATTATAAAACACTGTGCATATATCTGTATATCTATATGTCTACCTGTGTATCTGCCTATGTTGTATGGTCCATTCAGCTGCTGTAACAAAAATACCGTAAACTGAAAGATTTATAAATGACAAAAATTTATTTCTCACAGCTCTGGAGGCTGGGAAGTACACAATTAAGATGATTAAGGTGCTGGCAGGTTCTGTGTCTCGTGAGGACCTGCTTCCTAGTTCACAGGCAGTTGTCTTTTCATTGTATCCTCGTCTGGTGGAAGGAATAAGGAAGCTGTCGGGGGCCTCCTTTATAAGGGCATTAGTCTGGTCCATGAAGGCTCCATTCTCATAACCTAATATCCTTCCAAAGGCCCCACCTCCCCATCACATTGGGAATTAGTAACAACATATGAATTTTGGGAGGACACAAAATTCAGTCTATAACTTATGCCTATATCTGTGTATCTATATTCATTCATACAGATATACACATTTATATCTAAATGAGGAGTAACTGTAATCCAAAATATTAGTGGTGATGTCTCTACATGATGGGGTTAGTCATGATTTTTAAATTTTTTCTTTTACATATTTTTATTACCTGATATTTATGTGATGAACATTCATTCTCATGTAATAAAATTATTAAAATAGGCAGTTCTGTTAAAAAGTGAACTGAAAATTTTGAAATGCATAAAAAGTATATTTTTGAAATATATCAAAATATTATCAGTGGTAGAAATCTGGTTAATTTCATTTTTATGTTTATCTTTTGATATTTCCATATAGTATAAAATACTGTAGTATGGTGTAATGAAGTAATACCTTTAAAATTAGCACATACTCCTGGAAATATAGCATTTATTCAGCATCATTAAAAATACATATATAGCCAAAGAATCAATAGAAACATGGCAAAATGTTAAATGAACTCTGTTGTGAATTACGGATAATTTTCTTAATATGTGTTTTCAAAACTTTCTAAGAATGATCAGATAATATTATTACAATTAAAATGAGTATTATTCAAACACAGTAAATGAGTAATATCCCTCTTGTATCATTTTCATTTTGTTTTCCCCACGATATGATAAATGATATGGTAAACTTGTTTTTTAGATGTTTATATCATATAGATATCTTGATTTAAATTCTCCATCAACCCTTACATTATCTGTACAGTTATATCAGTAAGCGTATTCTGATTTTAGCTAATGCCTTTCAACTTTCCAAAAGCTGAGTCCATGCCTTTGAATATCTAAATCTCTTAACATTTAGTAAAAATCATAAAATTTATCTTTCATGGACAAGTTCATAATACAAATCTTTGGAGACTTTTGACATAGCTTTTCTAAAATGCCAGTATCCAAAGAGCACTAGAACAATGACCTCATTAATTTCTCTCAGAGCCCTGAGAGGTAAATGGCAAATCTGACCTGTGAGATGGATTAGTGAGCATTTTCATTAAATTCGTGGCAGACACTGAGGGAGGTGGCCAGCACTTAGCCTGATGGAATTAAAAATTAAAAGACATTTTATAAGAGTGACTAGATGCTACAGAATGGAATTTTAGAGAGATTACTTCTGTGTAGTAACAAGAATAAACATGTACTGCAAATTGGGAACAAAAAACAAAATGAGAATTGGAAGTTGTAAGTGAAAGACAAAAAAGAAAAAGCCATACACACTTATTTTTTTTAAAGTTAGACAGATATCAGATTTTCATAAGGCAAAAATTTAGCTTTGCAATATATTTAATGTTTGATACAGTCCACCTGAAGTGCATTTCCTAGTTTTTCTCCGACCTGAGAGAAACCAGGAAAAGTTCAAACATAGACAAAGAAAGCCTGATATAAGAGAAAGATTGAAATACAGGATGTTTTAGAAGTGATTAGAACATTTTGTGCTGATTTTGTATGAGAGAGAGTTGAGATTTGCAATACACTTTAAGGATGAGAAAGGTTATAAGAAGATGGAGATTATAATTTCATCTTCTACAAAGGTCAAACAAATGTAAATAACTTTAAAGGGCAGCCTTAGTTATTTAAGACAGAAAGGAGAGCTCTTAAATATTACTAAGTGAATGATGCTGGAAAGGCTCAGAAGAGTTGGGAGCAGGGGCTTTTTTGTATTTTTTCTATTGCATTAAAATATACATAACATTTACCATTTTAACCATTTTTAAATGAACAATTCTGTAGCGTTAATTATATTCACAATGTTGTGTAAACATCACCACTATTTCCAAACTTTTTCATTACCTTAAGAGAAACTCTGTACCCATTAAGCAATAATTCCCCACTACATCTTCCCTAAGTCCCTGGTAACGTCCACATTCTCTCTCTATGAATTTGCTCATTCTAAGTAATGCATACCAGGTAAAGCAAAATCATACAATATTTATCTTTTATGTCTGGATTATTTCACCTAACATCATGTCTTTAAGGCTCTTTCATGTGATAGCATGCATCAGAACTTCACTCTTTTTATGGCTGAATAATATTCCATTGTATGTATATACCACATATTGTTTATCCATTCATCAGTTCATGGACATTTGGGTTGTTTCCACCTTTTGGCTACTGTGAATAACGCATTTATTAACACTGGCATACAAGTTTCTGTTTGAGACTTTGTTTTAAATTCCTTTGGATATATAGCTAATAACAGAATTGCTGGATCATATGATGATTCTGTTTAGTCTTTTGAGGAACTGCCAAACTGTTTTCCATAGCAGCTACACCATTTAAATTCCCTCAGCACATGAGTTCCAATTTCAACAAATCCTCACCCACATTTGTGCATGGTGTTCCCTTTAATATAGATTAAAAATAACTGCTTGACGCATTTGTCTTTTAAATCATGTAGGAAATAAAAAGTGGAGTTATAAACCAAAAATAAAATAACACTGGATTTTATACAGGCTTACCTCTTTTTACTGTACTTTGTTTTATTATGCTTCACAGATACTGTGTTTTTCACAAATTGACGGTTTGTGCAAGCATGCATTGAGCAATTCTATCAGTACCATTTTTCCAACAGCATTTTCTCACTTCATGTCTCTGTGTCACATTTTGATAATTATCTCAGTATTTCATACATTTTATTATCACTGTATTTGTTACGGGGTGATCTGTGATCAGTCGTCTTTTGAGTTACTGCTATGACCCACTGAAGGCTCAGATGATGGTTAGCGTTTGTTACTAATAAATTTTTTAATTATGTGCATTGTTTTTTTCAGACACAATGCTACTGTACACTTGATACACTATAGTATAGTGTAAATGTAACTTTCATATGCACTGGGAAACAAAAAATTTGTGTGATTTTATTGTGGTTGTCTGGAACTGAACCCATAATATCATCGAGGTATGCTTGTATTTACCTATGCATTACCTTCACTAGTGTTCTTTATTTCTTCAAATGGTTTCAAGTGACTCTCAAATATCCTTTCACTTCAACCCGAAGGACTCCATTTAGCATTTCTTTTAGATCAGGTCTACTAGAGACAACCTCACTCAATTGTTGTTTATCTGGGAATGTTTTAATTTCTCTTTCATTTTTGAAGGGCAGTTTTTCTGGATATATAGTTCTTATGTGACAGGTTTTTCTTTTTTAACATTTAAGTATGCCATCCCAGTGCATTCTGCCCTCCACATTTTTCATTGTTTTTTTTTTTCTTTTGGCTGCACGGCTTGTGGGATCATAGTTCCCCGACCAGGGATTGAACCTGGGCCCTCGGCAGTGAGAGCACAGAGTCCTAACCCCTGGACCGCCAGGGAATTTCCTTAGCCTCCACATTTTTTATGAGAAATCAGCCATTAATCTTATTAAAGATTCCTTGTATATTGCAATTTACTTCTCTCTTGCTGCTTGCAAGATTCTGTAGCTTTGGTTTCAGACAGTTTGATTATGAATATGTATTGGTCTAGACATCCTTGAGTTTATTATAATTTGAGTTCTTCAGCTTCTTAGTTGTGTAGGTTCATGTATTTCATCAAATTTAGGAAGTTTTCTTGGCTATTATTTCTTCAAATTTTATTTCTACCTCTTTCTCTTATTTCCTGTTGTGAATCCTATTATGTGTATGTTGGTACAATGTTAGTGTCCCATAGGTCTCTTAGGTTCTCTTCATTTCCTTCAATATTTTTTTCTTGCTACTCCTCCAACAGTATAATTTCAACTGTCCTATCTTCAGGTTCACTGATTCGTTCTTCTATTTCCTCAAATCTGCTACTGAATCACTCTGGTAACTTTTTTTTTATTTTCATTTTGGTTATTGTGCTTTCAGCTTGAGGATTTTTATTTGGTTTCTTGTAACAGTTTCTATGTGTTTATTGATAGTCCCTATTTGTTTATACATTTGTTCTTTTTTTTTTTTTATGGTTCCCTTTAGTTTTTTGGGTATATTTAAGACAATTTTTTAAAGTCTTTATTTAGTGAGTTCAATGTCTGGATTTCTTCAGTCTTGGATTCTGCCAGTTTTTTTTTCCCTCATGAATGGGCCATACCATCTTGTTTCTTTGTGTGCCTTGTAATATTTTGTTAGAAACTGAACATTTTGAATAATATTATGTGGTAACTCTGGAAATCAGGTTCTCCTCTCTACTATGTTTTCCTGTTGTTAATTGTTAAGGACTGCAGTAATCCATTTGTGTACTGAGTTTTCTAAAAAAGGTTGTGTATTGACTTTTCTAAACTATCTTTGCAAAAATGTATTCCTTGTATTGTGTTGCCACTGAAATCTCTGTTCCATTACTTCAGTAGTCAGTGATCTGACAGATTTCCTTAAACACATAGCCTTTTGGTCTCCATTTTTTTCTGATGAAAAGACAGCTTTGAGTCTTGTTGAGGCTCTGTTGTACATGAGATGTCATTTTTCTCTTGCTGCTTTGAAGATTATCTTTGGATTTTGACAGTTTGACTATGATGTGTCTAGATGTGGATCAAGACACATTCTTGTTTTGACTTTGTTTTATTTGAGGTTATATTACTCCTTGAATTTATATTACTTGGCATTATTTGAGCTTCTTGAATGTGTAGATTAAATTGTTTTAATCAAATTTGGGAAGTTTTCAGCTATACTTTCTTCAAATATTATTTCTGTCTCTTTCACAATCTCCTCTTTTCTTGCACTCATATTATGTATATGTTGGTACACTTGAGAGTGTTCTACATGTCTCTGAGGCCTGTTCACTTTTGTTCATTGTTTTTTTTTTTTTTCTTTCTGTTAGGCAGATTATTCTCATTTGACTTGTCCTCAATTGTTTATTCTGCTAACTCAGATCTGCTGTTGAACCCTGCTTGTGAATTTTCTTTCCAAGTATTGCATTTTTCAACTCCAGAATTGCTACTTGGTTCTTTTTAATATCTATTTATCTTTATTGATATTATCTACTTGGTGAGACATCATTGTTATATTTTTTCTTTAATTTTTTTTTTAGATGTGATTTCCTTTATCTATTTAATAGCTTATTTAAAGTCTTTATCTTATAAATCTGGGCTCCCTCAGGGACAATTTCTTTTGACTGCTTTTTTTTTTTTTCATGTGCATGGGCAGCTCTTTCTTTTCCTTTTTCTGTGGCTGTCTCATATTTTTGTTGTTTGTTGAAAACTGGACATTTTAGATAATATTGTGTGGAAATTCTGGCAATCAGATTTCTCTTCATCTCCAGAGTTTTGTTGATGTTGTTCAGTGACTTTCCCAGAATAATTATGTAAAGTCTTATATTCCCTGTAGAGTGTGGCTGCTTAAGTGCATGTTCACTTAGGTTAGTGATCATCTATTGATTCGTCAGAGGTTTCATTTAATTCCTTGAAACATTAAGTCTTACATCTTTTGTTGAGGGGCTCTTTGTGTTGGGATACACCTTCTGTTCTTATGCAGTTAAAAACTCTGATGTAGCCTTTTCTTTCTGTTTATGCAGGACCTCAAGGTCAGCTAGCAGTGGTAGATTCAGATCCTCTGTTCCTGGCATGTGCATAGTCCTGCATATATATACTGTCCTCTAGATCACCGGGAATATGTCAGTGCTTTTCAAAACTCCCTATGGATATCTTGTTTCACAGATCTTCCTTGTATGTTTTGGCCAACCTCTTACTTGTTCCAACTCATATTTACAGCCTTAGGGAGTTGTGTGGTAAACTATTGCCTTTGAGTTTTTTCAACCAGTTTCCCGGAGATGGGGTTTCTCATGGAACAAGCTCCAAAATTAAGTCAAATAACAACAACATCCTGCAAATGGAGCTTTTCCAAGGACCTGTGAGATTGGTCACTGACAACGTTCTGGGAAAAGCTTCATTAGGAGCTCCAAACTCATCTGCCCCCTCGGGTGTCTGCAACACTGCTGGTTTACACAGCTTAGTGGTCGCAAGGCTACCAGTTTTCAAGGCAACTCTAAGTTGGGGAGTTGGAGATAGGAATAGGTCAAAATAAAATGACGTAAACTACCATTCTCACCTAGGTTCAGCA
>NW_006771814.1:566176-598441 GCF_000442215.2 Lipotes vexillifer
GTTCAGCAGCTTTTCTTGAATAAATGTTCCTGAGATTGTTGCAAATCATTTGTTAATATTCAGAGTTCCAAAGCGTTGGTTTTAATAATTTTTTTCTCAGTGTTTTTATTGCCTTTATTTGCAGAGGTTCCCCACTCTGTCTTTTCTGAAAGTAAATAATGTGTTTTTGACAGCCTTTTAAGGCCCATTAAAACTCAGTAAACTGCTAAACACATATCCCCATGGCTTGGAAAAGAAAAAAATCACATGAATTTTTTTTTTTCAGTGAGACAGTACAGTTGCAGCATTAGTTTTGCTCAAAATTGTATCCCTTTACCAGTTTAGCATATTTTGAAGTATTATAACAACTGACTTTTTTCCAATAACTAAAGAAAAAAAAAGTCTGACACTTCACATGAAGTCTATTTAAGGTCCCAGGAAACATAACTCCTTGAATATGTGAAAGGCAGCATTTGTACGTGTCAGGAACGTGAATTCTGGATTTCAAGTGTGTAGATTCAAATCTTGGCTCTGTCACTTGCTAGCTGTGTGATCTTAGCTAAAGTGCTTAAATTTCTCTGTACCTGAGGCTTATTAATATGTAAAAGTCTGATAATAGTCATATGTACATTATGGTGTTCTTAGAAGGATTAAATGAGTGAATACTTTCTGTGTGCCTAGGATATTGCCTGGCATATATGAAAACTGCATAAGCATCTTTAAACTAAAACTTAAAGTGAAAAAATGCTATGCGGGATTCATAACTATGCACATGGATCACCATATAGTGTTCCAGGATCAGAAAAGAATCTTTGGTCCACTTCTCATTCTTTTAGCAATCTTGAGAGTGTGACCTCACCCTTTTCCAACTATTCTAGCCTAGTTAATGGCTTGACCTAAACAAAAAATTAGGAGTAGAATCATTTATCTTTTTACTGTGAGACGGAAAGAAGTGACTGAAATCCCTGTTTTGTTTGGAGCAATCCTGGAGTCTGAGTTCTCTTTCTGTGCTTAGGGCCAAAACTTTAAAAGAATTATCAAACAACTTTACATAAGCAGGGATCCTGCTGTTTTCTTCATTGCTGTATATCAGCACCTAGAATATTACCTGAAAGTTATATTTTTGTCAATGAAAGTATATTTCAAATGAATGAATAAATTAGTGATTGACTAAATCAGTTATTTTAAATAGCTCCCTTTGGCAGTTCAGTGGTTGGGGACCTAGTAGCGACTGATTTTAGCTATGCTTGACTCATCAGGCCAACAGAGACATGAAGTTCCTTATACAATCAAGTTTATGATAAACAGCAGAAGAAACCAAAAGTTAGTGTATATGGAATAAGAGTCAGGCGTTCAAAATTTGATCACGAAATCTTGTAACTTTGGTTTCAAGAAAGTATAATTCCTATAGATTCCTCTGTTATAGTCGAATGTAAAACAAAATTTAGTGAAGTGTACAACATCCTTGAATAACTTCCACTATGTTTATTTTCTTCATTTTTAATTATAGGAATTTTGCAGATGTTAAGCCAGATGGGTCTTGTGTTTTTTTTTGTGTGTTTTTTTTTAACATCTTTATTGGGGTATAATTGCTTTACAGTGGTGTGTTAGTTTCTGCTTTATAACAGAGTGAATCAGTTATACATATACATATGTTCACATATCTCTTCCCTCTTTGTCTCCCTCGGGTCTTGTGTTTTTAATAAATGGTATCTTAGAAGAATATATAATTAGTTTGTGAGCAGTGTTTTCTCTCAATTACTCTTTTCAGTTACAGAGCAAAAGCTGAGGTTACATTTTTAGTTTTACTGTTTCAAGTATACTCTGTTTTGGAAGAAAGATTTGTTTTCTTACTTATAGACAACTGCCTTATATTCCCCATTATTTTTAAGGAATAGATAAATTTGTCAAAAATATATTAGTAAAAAAAAAAAAATATATATATATATTAGTAGAGAATATAATTTATCTTGGACAAGTTTATATTACCTATAATTTTGAATAGAAATAGTTATTGAACTATTTAAACACACTAGAAACTTTGCATATATAATCCACTCTGTAACGATATCAAAATTATATTTCTAATAAAAATTTTTGAAATACATTATTGTAACAGCAGTAATTAATTTTTGATGCTTAGTATGAATTTTTAAAGAAAAATTTTAAACAGAATTAATAAAAAATTCCAAACAACTTATTATTTTGTGACCAAGGTCTGTGGAGGTTAAGGAGTCCTCTGACACTGTTGGTAGCTTTTTAAACATTTCAGTATTTTCAAGGTAACTCTAATTATTTTTGTCCTTATTATTTCATTTCTCTATTTCTTTTTTTTTTTTTCATTTCGAAGGTGAACAATGAATATCAGTTTTATGGATGACCAATACAATAACCTTAACTTTGATTGCTCTTTTGCTGTGGAGACTGGAGAGAGGTCTACATTCAAAAGTATAATTGAATGAAGAAAGAAAAAGTTGAGTCACATCAGTTCTGCATCAGCTTATAGCATTAAAAAAAGTGTTATAGTGTCTTTGTTTTCCATCATGATGAAGACTATATCCCTTTGTGATACATGCTTTTAATATTTGAATCAAGAAAACCTTCCCTAACCATATACAAATTGCCTCATATATTTCCTGTAAAGGTGTTAAAGATTTGCTTTTAAACCTAATAGCTTTATATATTGGAATGGACTTTTGTTAATAATGTGATCTAAGATATCTATTTTTATATCAATAACAAACCTCCAATAGCGGTAACAATACTTACTTTATGGAACCAATGGGCTGATTAAATATAATTAAAGTTTAAAGAGAATGTAAAGTGTTAAGACTCAGCCTAACATTTTAGAGATTATTATTAAATAGAAGCTACAATGATAACGTTCATTGCGATGATGAAGCTGCCGCTACTCACTGCTGCTGCTGGTGCTTATTAAGTTGTTACTGTCTTGTTATTTTAGAGTCAAATTCCTGATTTAAGATTCCCAAACGCATCATCCCAACAAAAAGGAACGTGAAAGATTTAACCTGTTCACCTTCATTCAGTGTTGGTATGAATAAGGGTCCGTAGTTCTTTACACTCAATATTTCTCACCTTTCTGCAGCAGTTTAGAGCAAGAACAATTAATATTTGGGGTAGAGTGGGGACTGCTTTGGGTAGGAGCTCTGTGACAATCATAGTTTCTTGCATTGTATCTCTGATCCCCCTACTGTGTGTGACTCTAGGACCTATTCTAAAATCTTTTCTTGCATGAGAATTTGAAAGGGTTATCAACTATTCTGCAAGAGGTGCTAGTGCATAAAGACCCCCATGATAATTTTTATATTCATAAACTGGCAAAGAAATGGTGGGATTTTATAATGGATAGTCTTCCAGTAGGCACAAACTCACTTGGAGTAAATAAAGAAAACTATAAGTATATAAATTATTAAGATTATGTGCTTAATGAACAGCTGTTTGATATAAACAATAACAGTGCATCTAGACACAGGGACTTGTGTTTACAGAACACATTTATTCATTTAGCTGAATTGCTAACTGGGGGAAAAACTGCATCTAAACATCACTTAATAAATATCCTTGTTATCTCAATTTCTGTAAGAAGGATCTTAACGAGGTTTGTTTATGACAAGACCTTGTAGCTGAATAGTCTGCACAGCAAAAGGGAAATGATATATACATTACAGAAAGAGATCATATCGCAATGACCAAACTGGAAACTCTTGATAATTTCTCACTCATCTGCAGCTGTCAGATAGGTCTTCTGGGCCCTGGATGTCTCTGACAAGCTACCATACATGGTGGGTGGCTTCTTACAGGCACACGTCCTCATAGACAACCAAGCTACTCCATATGAATATTGACATATCTTCTAAGTGCAGCAGACTATCCTCTGGGTATTGTGGTAATTAGCTAGATGAACATTATTTGTAATTAAATGGTTCTCTCTTTGATTCTCAGTTTGGTAAAAAAATTTCACTCTTTAAAATAATTGTGGCATTATCTTTGTTGTGACCATATGCCATTACCCTTTCTTGACCAGCTAATTCAACTGTAAGGCATTGCCAAAAATTCACTCTCATTAAGGTCCTTCTTAGGGACATTCAGATACATTATTCCAAAATACAGCTGATTTCCAGAATCATTCGTGCAGTTTTGGAAAATACCAAATCCTGGGCACCACTCCAGACATAACTGAATCAATCTCCTAGAGAGGGTCTCAGGAAAAGATATTTTATTTGTGATGATCAGTAGAATTTGTCAATGTGAGCTACAAATGAACCCCTACTCAGGCCCCTATAATATTGACTATTTTGTTTCATTGATACTTGACGGAAAATTTCATTGCTAAAGATTTTATTTCTTATCTGAGTGCCAACAGTATGCCCTTTTGGAATAATTTAGGGGTAAAAGAGGGAAAAACAAACCTTAAAAATTGAATTTGAGGGCTTCCCTGGTGGCACAGTGGTTAAGAATCTGCCTGCCAATGCAGGCAGGGGACACGGGTTCGAGCCCTGGTCCGGGAAGATCCCACATGCCACCAAACAACTAAGCCCGTGAACCACAACTACTGAGCCTACATTCTAGAGCCTGAGAGCCACAACTAGTGAGCCTGCGTGCCACAACTACTGAAGCCCGCGTGCCTAGAGCCCATGCTCCGCAACAAAAGAAGCCACCGCAATGAGAAAAGCCCGTGCAGTGCAACAAATAGTAGCCCCCGCTCGCTGTAACTAGAGAAAGCCCGCATGCAGCAACGAAGACCCAACACAGCCAAAAATAAATTAAATAAATAAATAAATAAATAAATAAATAAAAAGACCCTATTTCCAAATAAAGTCACATTAAAAAAATGTATCTACAAAAAAATTAAATTTGGGCCTCCTACTTGTATGGATTACATTTGAAAAATGTTAACTCAGTAATGATCATTGGGCCCTGATGTCAATATTATTTGAGATCACAGTGTCCATTCTATGGAAGGGGTCAAACTTACACTTCTTGTTACCTGTTAAAGCAAGAATTTTCGACTCTTTTCTGCATAAATGGCTCAGAACCACAGCTAATATTGAGAAAAGTGCCACATAGCTAGGGCACTGAGTTACTGCCCACCCTTTAGATAAAAGTCAATCTATTCTTACCAGATTTTATGTTTGGGGAATTATTTTAAAGAGTTATTTGGAGACAATGTTCAAGAGTTACTTCGCCTCCAGAGTCTTTATCAGATCAGACTCCCAATATGCATACATTCCTACCTGACTTAGAAATGTTGGAAAGATCAAGAACCCCATCTCTAATTAATTCAATTTCTCTAGCTACACTTTTCTTTGGGTGATCTTAACCAATCTCTGGCCTAAATCTTATTATCTAAATAGTTTCTATATGCTGATGACTATCAAATTCATATGAGTAGTTCAGGCCACTTCACTGAGTATCAGATTATCCAACTACCTATTCAACATCTTCTATTGGATTAATGTGTCTCACAATTAATATCTTCACTTTCTGCATCTCACCCAACATATATCCAAAAAGGGCATCTCTTCTCTACGTAGCAGTCAGAGTGCTATTTCAAAAAGGAAATCAAATTGTATGCTTGTCTTGTAAAAGTTTCTAATATCATAACCCTTAGAATGAGTTCAAACTTCACTTGTGAGCCAGAGGCATGTAGTATCTGCACACTATCTTTCCTTCAAGGCTGGTTAACAAACTATTGTCTCAACTCCAAACTTAACTCTTCTGTGCTGTGCTTTATTACACTGAGCATGGGAGGCTGCAAATTACATTTCCCTTTTGCAGGCTGGACTGGAGTACAGTGGAAGAGTCATCTGAAAACACCGTTATGACACAAATCGGGAAACACTTTGAAGCAATGGTGCTCTGTCATATAGAAATCAGCTTATAAACCTCCTAGAGCAGTAGTTTTCAAACTGCTTTCTGAAGATGTCTTTGTTCCTACACAGGCACCTCAGTAGCTATATCAATGGTAGAGAAAGTGTCCAACAGATGGGGCTTTATGTCCACAGAACAGATTTATTCTTACCTTAAAATTGATCAATTTATTTCTTCAATAGTCAGAACACATAGATCTGGAAATCAAGAGAGGGAAATGGGAGAGCTTTCTCTCATTCATTTACCTAATCACTCTTTCACAAAATTGTTGGTTTCCATTTTTACAACTTTGAAGTCTGCTGATTTGGAGGTCCTCATTGCCAATGGAGGAATATTTCTGCCAAGGGGCCCAACAATAGTTGAATTGGAAGCTGAATAGGAAGCTGATACTGCCACCTGGCCATTTTGTTCTCCTCATGACACTGAACCAACATGGAAAGAGAGTTACTCTCCCTGGTTGGGGTGATGGATTTTGATTACCAATGATAAATTGGGCTGTTGTTAAACAGGGAGACTAGAGGTCCAAAATTTTCTCACAGGTGGTGCCTTTTGTTACTTTCATATCCTATGGCAGTCATAAAAGAGCTGTAGTCAGACAATTGAAAACTGAAGGTCTAAGCCATTGCACAAGATAAAGAATCTTGGGGAAATCTGAGGTCCTCAGCAAGGTAAAGATAACATGGAATGGGTAATACAGATGGAAGTAGGAAGTAGAAATAGAAAGTTACTAGTGTCTGTTATGACCTCATGACCAGTTAGTTGCAGGAATGAGAACAGTAGCAGCTATGAAAATTTTTTTCTATTATTATGTACATATTTTTGTTAATAAAAGTAGTATTTCCTTTTTTCTCCTGCTATTTGTTATCTTAAATAGGATTGTTGTGATGGTGAACTTTATAATTTAGTGTTTACTTTCAGAACATTCAGGTGAGACTGCTACTGAATTGGGGGAATAATTCACACCTCCCAGAGATGGATGCTGTAACATTACCCAGTAATGAGTGCTGTGACTGCGGGACTGTCACTGTTCGTGTGACAGTGACTGTTTGCGTCTCCCCTTTAGCAGGAGAAGGTGAGAATGTCTTCATTTGTCCAAACTATATTAGTAGGAGGGTTTGTTAGTTGAAAGCATGAAGTTGTTACGGTTACGTTGAACTTTAAATAGATTTAGATGGGATACCAGGTAGCGAAAGAAATGAACTCTATTGGTTATCAAGCTATTGTCACAGCTGCACACCCACCTTCCCCAGGTTAGAGCCGAGAAAGGGTGGAACCCTTAGCATACTGAGCATAGTTGTTTTAAGTTCCCAGTCTTGTCATTCCAACATCCCCGCCATGTTTAGTTCTGATGCTGGCTTTTTGTTTTCTTTAATGGTTATTTATTTATTTTTGTATATCTTGTAAATTTTTCTTGATAGCCACATAGGATGTACTGGGCGAAAGAAGCCACAGTAAATAGAATTTCAGTATTTTAGTGATGAGGTGTGAGGGAGGAGGACCATTCTCTAGTCCTATGATTCGGTCTCGGTCTTATCATGAGCCTCTGCCTCGGAACTATGAACTTCCATGTATTTCTCAGGGTTTTTTTTTTTCTCTCCCCTTAGGTGGGAAAGACTGGGTAGGGTGGGCTGGAGTTGAGCAGTCCCCTCTCCCAGATCAATTAGTCTCTGATAATACCCCAGCAGTTTAGGCTCTGGTTAACTAGTTTCCACTGAGGGCAGGTCTTATTAAAAAGAACAGAGTGCTCTAGCATATTTTAAAATTGTTCCTTTTCCCCTTCCCCTGTCCCAAGCAGCAGGGGATTTTTCTTCTGTATTTACTGTGGGAATCTGGTCGAGCTCCTGCACATAATTCACAATCTTGTACTCCCCTCCCCTCCAACGCCGGACCTCCTGGTGTTTTGATCCACCAGCGTTGTCCGCACTGAACCTCCAGTAATTCAGCAGTTGCAGTTCAGGTTTTTCCTACCCCAGCACTGACTCCCAACTGAGGTTTCTATTTGTGAGCCTCTGCTCGGGTAAATTGTTATTCTCTGCGTTTTCCTGTTACTGTCACCCATCTTGGAGGTAGTGGTTTGCCCTGTGTCCTCCTGTCTCTTAAGGATCCAAGAAGAGTTGCTGATTTTTCAGACTGTTCAGCTTTTTACTTGTTAGGACAGAGTGGTCACTTCCAACTTCCCTACAGGTGGAGCTAGAAACCAGAACTCTCCAATTCTTGACTTTTCAAAGCAAAAAGTAATAAAATGTATTGTGGGGTTAATCGTATGTGTACAAGTAAAGTGTATGACAAAGTAGCACAACATCTTGGAAAAGGAAAACGGAGTATACATTTTAAGGTTCTTCTATTATAAGTGAAGTGATATAATATTACTTGAATGTAGACCAAACAATGATTTTTAAAGATGGCTGCTGTAAATCTATAGTAATCTCTTTAAAAACAAAACAATGAGGCATAGTCCATAAACCGACAAAGGACATAAAATTAAATAGCAAAGAATAGTCAATCCAGAAGAATACAGAATTTTCAAGAAAATTCTCTTCTTGGCAGTAGACTAAACTCAGAGAGTCAAGCTGTGAATTGGTTACGGCTAATTGCTAGCTTTATGGTATGAAGCTAAGAAACGCAAAATGCAAAATTTTTCAGTCTAGCTACTAGCAATTCTAAAAATGCAATGAGATATTTCAGTAAAGACTTATAAAACTATTAGAAGACTTTAATACTAATTATATGCAGAAGAATTATATACAGATCCAAGTTAGTGAATACCCCAAATTAAGATAAATCCTGGGATAAATTAGATCACTTTATTCATTTTTGTTTAAAAGACAGCTATATTATCTTTTTGTAATTTTTTAATCTCATTCTGAAATGTTATGAAGCATAATATTAAGTTTACGTGAGGCTCGGGTTAACTTTCTCATAGAAAGCCTAATTAATTTTTTTTGGTGCTGTTGGAATGTAATTGTTTTACAATGTTGTGTTAGTTTCTGCTGTACGACAAAGTGAATCAGCTATATGTATACATATATCCCCTCCCTCTTGGACCTCTCTCTCACCCCCCCATTAAGGTCATCACAGAGCACCAAACTTCACATTTTTTTCGATAGCACTTTGGTGGTCAGATATGTTATTACTTTTAGTAAATGTAACTAATGTGACATTAATTACCTTTAATCTTTCAAAATTAATTAGGAATCTGAGAAATTAATTTTGTTGGCATTAAAGAGCAACACAGTTTAAATTAAATTAATTTGTAATGTATGGAAATCATACAGCAAAGAAAAGATATATGCTTACTTCCAAAGATAATTAGTAATTACATTGGATTAATTTTATAATTTGTTAATTATTTCATTATTAACATAACTAATTTATTAACTAATTCTCTGTGGAGATAGGCAAATATCTCTTCTACTAGTACTATTTCAATATTTTATATGCATAAAATAATCAAAATCTATGACATGCTATGAAGGAGATTTCTATCCATTTCTCTCTCTCTTTTTTTAGCCCTGCTGTGCGGCTTGTGGGATCCTAGTTTCCTGACTAGGGATTGAACCCAGACCCTCGGCAGTGAGAGCTCAGGGTCCTAACCACTGGACCACCATGGAATTCCCTCATTTTCATTATGTACTACTTTCTGTGGTACCCTGTTCGGAATATTTGTTGCTCTGTCTCTAATCCTTAACTTAGATCATAATTATGCAAACCAGAATCAATTTTTTGAATGGTGTGGTGCTTCAATTGATCTAATTTCATTGAAAGAATAATATGACAAACCAGAGATTCCAAATTTATTAATAAGTGAAATAAAATTCTCAGAATAATTTCACAGTTGAGCTCCACGGTGTTCCGACTTCATATCCTGGCTTTTATGTAATTCCCCCCACTTGTGTGCAGGTTGTACCTATGACTTGTTTAGAATCAACAGATTGTGGCAAAGGTAATAGGCTGTAGGCATTGTGTGTCCATGAACATAGCGTAGTGCTTATCTTGCTAAAGCCTCTCTGTGTGTGTTTGTGCCTGTCTGTCTGTCTCCCTTGCTGGTTTTGAAGAAGCAAGATCCCATAAATCCTATAGCCACAAAGAAAGAAATTCTGCCAACAACCTGAGGGAGTTTGGAAGTAGATCTTTCCCCAGTCAAGCCTATGATAAAATCCCAGCCTGGCTGATGTACTGATTCCAGCCTTATTAAATAGTAAGCAGTGCCTGCATTTCTGACCCACAGAAATTATGAGATAATAAACATGAGTTGCGTTAAGTCAACTAATTTGTTGTCCAGCAGAGAAAGCAAATACAAGCCCATCCCTACAGAACCCACTGCAATGGAAAGCATTATGTAGGTAATCTTAGTAGATCAACACTTGTAACTTCAGGTAAGCTAATAAAAGTCTCAGGGCAATTTACAGGTAATGGCTCTAGTAACGGAGATTTAGATAAGTACTTTTTGCAATCGGTTATATTTAGAGAAATCATAACTCTCCTTTAACAAGTGACTCTAAATTTGAATTGTGCTAACCCTAAAAATATCTATAAATAACTCAAATTTTTAGATAGGCTTACTGGTGCAGTCTATAATTATTATGCAAGAAATGTGAATGGTAACAATTGACTTTTCAAAACACAGAACTACTTGGGATGATGGTAGATATTGTATTGAGTGTTTTTCAACATCTCTTTATTTTGCATAGTTTCAATAGGAATCAATCTTCTTTTCTACCAGGATATAAATGGGCTATACAACTATGCAACAAAGGCCTTATTACGTGTATTATATTTAAAGATACCTCTTCTTTAATTAGGCATAAATGCCTGCTGTTAGAGAGCAGGTATTGTACTTCAAGTGTGGGAACAAAGACTATTATGGTCTGTTAGTAAGCAGTACAATGATAATAGAGACACACCCCTTGGAACTAGTAAATGATGTCATTTTCTGGGGTGAAATTCGTGGACTTAAAGAAATGAGATATAGCCAACATTATTGTTACAGCAGACAAAACCTTAAAGATACACATTTCCTGTTCTTGTTGACTATCTTCAGATTTTGATGCATGAATAAAGACTGGCAAAGACAATTTTTGAAATGTTATAGGCCATAGAGAAAGCACCCTGTATTTCTTAAACTTATCTCCAGATAAGAGTAACATCCCTTGGACTTAGAGACTGTCATACAGAGTGAAGTAAGTCAGAAAGAGAAAAACAGATACCATATGCTAACACATATATAGGGAACCTAAAAAAAAAAAAAAAAAATGTTTCTGAAGAACCTAGGGACAAACGGGAATAAAGACGCAGACCTACTAGAGAATGGACTTGAGGACACGGGGAGGGGGAAGGCTAAACTGGGACAAAGTGAGAGAGTGGCATGGACATATATACACTACCAAATGTAAAATAGATAGCTAGTGGGAAGCAGCCATATAGCACAGGGAGATCAGCTCGGTGCTTTGTGACCACCTAGAGGGGTGGGACAGGGAGGGTGGGAGGGAGACGCAAGACAGAGGGGATATGAGGATGTATGTATATGTATAGCTGATTCACTTTGTTATAAAGCAGAAACTAACACACCATTGTAAAGCAATTATACTCTAATAAAGATGTTAAAAAAAAATAGTAACATCCTTGCCTTAGTATTTGTCAGCACTGTATGGCATTAGACTCGTTAACTGTACAACAAGGAAGTTTGAATGTATTTGTTAACGCTTTTTGATAGGCCTAATTAAATATATCAAAACATACACAGTAAGTGTCTAATTTCAGAGATTCACAAAAATAGCTGTCATTTAAAGTTATTTGACTTAATATTTTATCAGGAATTTTTTCCCTAGAATTGGAAACTTAGTTATAAGGAATAAAATCAGTGAGTACTTAAATCTTGCATTGAATCCTGTTTGCTATTGTATTGTATAAATAAAGCTGGAGTCTAAATTTCACTGCTGATAAGAATTTTAGTAAGTTTTTTACAAGCAACACATTCCATATATTTCTTAACATAAAATTATAATGAAAATGAAAATGACCAAAAATGGGGAATGGAGAAAACAAATGAAGTTACATGTTTGAGAACATTCTGATAGCTACTGGAGAGGCGTCTCTGCTTAGCTGACCTTTTTTTTTTTTTGATAAATGTCTCTATTAACTGACCTTCTTTTGACACATTTGGCACCTCTGGGCTAATTGGCTGTTTAATAGGCTGTGAAGCCTGGTTTGGTTCTTTTGATTAACATCCAAATTCAACATGCTTATCATGTCCTTCTCAACTGTGTTCCTCATCATTCCTGATTACTTTCATCTCTATATGTTGGAGATTATTAGGGAGGTATTTTGGTTGTTTTTAATTTTTGCTGGGAGGGGAGATCTTAAATTGAAAGGGATTACCAAGATTACCACCCCAACGGAGGTGGGGAGAGTTGTCCAACATACTTCATTATTCTGAAGGTGAAAATCAAAAGTCATGTACCACAATGTTCATTGCAGCACTATTTACAATAGCTAGAACATGGAAGCAACCTAAGTGTCCATCAACAGATGGATGGACAAAGAAGATGTGGCACATATATACAATGCAATATTACTCAGCCATACAAAGAAATGAAATTGAGTTATTTGTAGTGAGGTGGATGGACCTAGAGTCTGTCATACAGAGTGAAGTAAGTCAGAAAGAGAAAAACAAATACTATATGCTAACACATATATATGGAATCTAAAAAGAAAAGGTTCTGAAGAACCTAGGGGCAGGACAGGAATGAAGACACAGAAGTAGAGAATGGACTTGAGGACACAGGGAGGGGGAAGGGTAAGGTGGAACGAAATGAGAGAGTGGCATGGACATATATACACTACCAAATGTAAAACAGATAGCTAGTGGGAAGCTGCCACATAGCACAGGGAGATCAGCTCGGTGCTTTGTGACCACCTAGAGGGGTGGGATAGGGAGGGTGGGAGGGAGGGAGACGCAAGAGGGAGGGGATATGGGGATATATGTATACATGTAGCTGATTCCCTTTGTTGTACAGCAGAAACTAACACAAAAATGTAAAGCAATTATACTCCAATAAAGATGTTTTTTAAAAAAAGAAATACATATATATATAAATATTGGATTTAGGAAAAAAAAAGGCAGTTCCCTGTGTTGTTGCATAACCAAAAAAAATTACTTGCCTCCTTACATATATACATGAAGTTATATATTCTCCTTAGTGAGGAACAGGCTGGAGAAATAGAGTGTTATCATAGCTGAGAAACAGATGGTTCTTGTAGTAGGAAAAATAATACCTTAATCTCCAGAAAGTGCGAATATGTTACCTTAGATGGCAAAGGGGAATTTGAAGATGTGATCAGATTAAGGATCTTGAGATGAGGAGATTATCCTGAATTATCCAAGTGGGCCCAACGTGATCAGAAAGGTCTGAATAAGAAGTAGGCAGGAAGGTCAGAATCAAGAGAAAGAGAGGTGATGATGGAAGCAGAGATTGAGTGATGTGGCCATGAGCCCAGGCATGTGCAAAGTTTCTAGAAGCTGGAAAAGGCAAGAAATGAATGGGTTCTCCCCAAGTGCCTCCAAAGAAAATGAGTTCTGCCATCACCTTGATTTCTAGCCCATTGAGACTGAGTTTGTATTTCTCACCTCCAGAAATATAAGAAAATAAAGTTATGTTGTTTTAAGCCACTGAGTATGTGGAAATTTTGTTACAGCAGTAATAGGAAATTAACACAGTTCCGTTTTAGTCGGCCAAACACAAGCCTTCTCATGTGTGACTTGCCGGTGTCTGAGAGTACAGTGCAAACAAAACACCATTGACTTTTTATCATCTGGGTTGTAAAATGTGTTTCTTCTTCCTGTTTACCCCCTCCCAAGTCTTAGAAGTTTATGAAGTCTTGTTCATAAACTTCTAAGAGCATCTTTCATATCTTTCACAATGATTTTTTTCTCCCTGTGTTTAAGAGCTATGTTTGAAGACCATGTGTGTATTGTTTTATCAGCCTGAGAGGTGAAATGAGCATATCAGTGAGCACAGAAACTGTAATGATAAAATGGAAATTAAAACAGATTCTCCCCCATGTTCTAGAGGTCTTGGGAACTCTGTGAAACAGCAAAAATGTGTTCCATGAAGTCCCCAAAGAATAAGGAAACCCTCATATCTTTTATTGTAACACTGAGATATTTCTAAAAGTGAACAAACACAATGTGCGTAATGATGGGATTCTGACTCTTAGTCATCACCAGCCAGAATAATATTGCCTTCTTTCAAACTTCTAGAAAAGTTATATTATGGCTGGTCATTTATTGGCACTGAGGAAGGCCAAATAACACGATGGAGAGCAACTTTGGCAAGGAATTATGGGCCCTGAGTTGTAATTTCGACTCAGAAAAGACTGTATGACTTCAGACAAATGTCAAACTCCTGAAGAACTCAGTTCATACAAAGAATAAATGAGGCAAGGAGGATTTGATACTTTTAAGGTGTTTCTTCATCTCTTAGGATTCTGAATTCGTATGATTTTTGTAGACTGCTTTATACTCTAATTTCCTATCATTTTCTATTTTCTATCTAGTAACATACCATGTTTACTTATAACTGCTTTGCAATTTTGCAAATTTATTGTGAGACTTAAATAAACATATTTAAAAGTTTGAAACAACTAGCTCAGGGCCTGACATTTGTAGGCACTCCATAAAATGCTATCGATGGGTAGCTAGCTAGCTAGTTAGATGACACAGACATAATGGATAAATCATGCCTAAGTACTTAACAGTAAGAGATAATATCAGAAACTTCTTTGAATTTCTTACACGTACACTAGCTTCCAGAAGAGCACAGGAGGTGCATGGCTCAAAAAAATCTTTTTCTCTTTGTGTCTTTGGCACTGTAGGAACCAGTTGGAGACAGATGTTAAGTGAAAACTGCTAAGCATTAAATGGAAAACAAACTAGATAATTTTTTTAAAACCTGAAAAGGAGTTAGAGCAATTAGATAGTGTATGTGTATTACATATTATAATATACTATAATATATAGTATATATAGTATGTATAATGTGTGTGAATATTTTATATATACATATATACGTGTGTGTACATATATATATATATATATATATATATATATATATATATATATGATAATCTATTTCAAGATGTTAGATTCTATTCTAGTCTTTCCCATTAATTCTAGACAACTCCTCCCAGAGGATTAGAACATATGTTTGGTAAAGTCTTTTTTCAAGCTAATGTAACTTTACAAAGTCCCTAGGGCTTTCAATTTTTCTATGAGACGAAGGGCTCTGATCTCATTTTCTTTCTTTCTTCTTCAGTATCCAGAAAAAAGAGAAAAACACAAAGACCAGGTGTGTGATCCTCTCTGATTTATGTAGTAATTACAGCAAAGTACCTCACAAAGCATGAAATGGAAGCATTAATGGAAGAATAACAACAACAAGAAAAGCTTTGGGGAAAGAATCAGCAGGCAGTAGGGAAGGGCAGTAAAGAATCTACTGAAGCTGGTCAAGGCTTAACGCAGAAACACCACCCAGATCACCTGTAAGGAGGATGTTAGGCCTGTTCTCTGTTGGGCGTAATTAGCTTAAAACAAAATATTAGGAAGACAGTGATTATTATTTTTTAAAATAATGTATAATATTTAAAGAAATTTTAGTGTATAAAATTTTCTTGATTGTTTTAGAAACTTGGGGCTTTTACATGGCATTTACAGAATGTAGTGTAGTAATTACCCTTAGGAAGAATGATTTTAAAAGAGAAAAATGCGTACATTATTATGAGTCTGGAAAACACTGCCTAATTTTCCATCTGAAATGATAAGGTTAACATTATATACAAACTTTTTTTTTCTTCTCTATTTCTGGTATTGTGTGTGCTTTTACTTTATAATATTAGCTTTATCATTTCTGGATTTTTTAAGAGAATTTCTGTATTCTATTAGCATTATGCTTAGGATAACCCCAAATACAACACTTCTTTGTTTAAAATATAACTTTCTTTTACAGAATCAACACTCCAACTTCTGAAAACGTGGTGGCACAGAATATCCTTGCCAACATAACGATAATATCTTATATATCAATAACATTTAACAGCTTTCTTAATGTGGGTTGCCTCAATTCTATAGAATCGATTATCTTCATTTTAGAAAAGCTATTTTGGGCAGTGCACAGGTGGTTCATAAGTGGTAAAACCAGGTCTAAAGCACAACCCTCTTGGATAACTGGGTATCTTATCTAACGTCTCGTTCCCATTTATTCAGCATAGCGATTTTGTCTCAAGAACTTTAGATTCTGGAACCTTAACTACCTGATACTTGAGAATACTATAGCAAGAGGTCAGAGCACGTAAGGGTCACAAGATTAGCTCTCAGGATTGGGATCAGAAAATCATTGAGATGCAAGAAAACTTAGGAATTATCCAACTCAACTAGCTAACCCTTTCTTGTACTGAAGAAACACCACTGGGAATCTTATATTCGCTGTTTTGCTAATGTGCAGACAGGTGCACACACACATAATTGTGTACAAACATTACGAATAACAGACTAAGGCCCTCACTGTTAATCATCATCATTATGCCATTAACCATAAAGAATTAACTGTTATTTTTCACCTGTCCATATATGTCAGGTTCATTGAGTTTTAAGTCCTTAAAAAAGAAAATTATGTTGTGGAATCTGAGAAGCTAGTTTTTTTTTTTAAATTGCAGTTATTTCTGTGTGGGTTTTTTGTATTTAAATAATGTTTTAAGACAGTTTTAGATTTACCAAAAAGTAAAGATAATACAGATAATTCCTGTATATTCTGCATCTAGTTTCCCCAATTGTTAACATCTTACATTACTATAGTACCTTTGTCACAACTAAACAGCAATATTGACTCATCATTATTAACTAAATGCCATACTTTATTAAGATTTCATTAGTTTTCCCTAATGTTCTTTTTCCTCTTCCAAGATCCCATCCAAGTTACCTCATTACATTTAGTCATTAAGCATCCTTAGGTTACTCTGGTCTCTGGCATAGACTACTGTTATGGGCTTTCAGGGGAGAAGAGACCAATCATTTTCAAGACATCATGTCAAGGGTACATCCTGTCAACAGGCCTTCATGACTTATCACTGATGAGGTTAACCTTGGTCACCAGCTTTCTACAGTGTAAAGTCATTCAACTCCCTCTTTCCATACTGTATTCTTTGGAAGCAAGTCTGTAAGTGTAGCCCAAAATTTAGGAGTGGGGAATTATCCTCCAGCTCTTCGGTGAGATTTACGTAATCATTTGGAATTCTTTTGTATAAAAGAGTTGTCTATTTTCCATCAGTTCTTTACTTATCTGATAATTTATTTACATCAGTCTGGACTCATGAATATCTATTTTACACATACTCTGGGTTATATTCCAATACTTTGTTATTTATTTTGTTTCTCAATTTTTTTTTCCAGCTTTGGCCACTAGAAACCCTTTCAATTGGATCCTGTACCCCTTGGAATACCCTCTCACTTTATTTTCTGAATACTTCGTCCTTCATTAATACTACAAGATGCTCGAGGTTTACTTTATATACTTCTTGCTTGTGTCCTAGATTCAGCCATTCCTCCAAGGAGCCCTGATTCTTTTTACTGAAGAATGGTATTAGGAACTAAGATCTGGGCACTGGGTAACTCATTGCTATTGGGGTGTCATTGTGCCAGGCCATCTTAGCAGACAGAGCTAGGAAATGTAAACCACATGTTTACCAGCATGGCTGTTATTATCTCTCTGTAGATCCAACAGTATCTATATTAATTTGAATGAGTTCATCCTGATGTCTCCAACTCTAATCCAGTTCCATGTGATTCATTCTAACCTCTCTCTCCCTGCTCACCTCTTACCTCCCACTCCAACAGGGAGGATCAATCTCATCCACTCACCATCCATTTACTTTTTTATTCAATCCCTGTATATATGTACAGTGGTTTCAGAATAGTCAGCCCTCACCCTTGTGAGAAACAACTTTACCGACTAAAGTGCTTATATCCATTTTTCAAAAAAATCTTTAGCCTTAGAGCTTCCAGTCATTTCCAAAGTTACTTAGGTCAGCACCTCTCTTTCCTGACCCACTTAAGTGAGGTTATGGCATGTGTTTATAATATAACTAGATTATTTTGTCACAGTTTATCTACATTTCATTCTCATTCTTGATTTTTTGAATATGCACAAGTTTTATTCTTTGTGACTTAAAATTGTTTGGGTTTCTGACGCACAGAGAAACTAAGATTTTTAAGCTCCCTATGAAATCTGGAAATAAAAACAGGTAAAGCTTACATACGATAGGGTGGGATGCAAGCTCTGCTAGGGAAAATATCTCCCTTCTTCACCTTTGGAGTTCTGCACCTAACTTATTTCCTGGCTTATAGTTAAGTGCTACTATAAGGTATTTGACGTAAATGTATTTCTTGATGCCAGCAAGCTTTTACTATCACTATTGCCCTATATCACTCTTCCTTATCTGGATAATTTGAGGTTGTACAGACAGAGCTATGGTATACACATTGATAAGTATACCTCCTTTCCTTAATCGTGTTCTGTGTTGGAAAATTTAAGCTGTTGTATGCCTTGCAAGTTTGCAGGTGCCTATCCTTTACCTTTCCCAAATTAAATGCTTAGGTGTTTCTGTTTCCACCTCTACAACAGCCATTGTTTCTCTTAATGTTTTTACAAATTTTTCCCATTTGATTCAGAATTAGGTTCCTCTAGTCACTTATTCTATTCTTGGAGAGAATAAACTATTACCGAAGGAGTCAAAACCACTTTTAGCTGAAAAAACTGTTAGCAGGAACCAGGAACCCAGGGAGTTAAAATTTCCCAGTGCTGCTTTATCTTCCCTCTGGGTCTACTATAATTTTCATCATACTCTTATTATAATAACAACCAATGTTGTTAACATTATTCTTTGTAATTTATAAGGCACAGTGCAATTTCATTTGATCATCACCATGAATCTAGAAGTAGATCTACAATTCATTTTGTAGTTGAGTTTCAAAAAGGTGAAAGAATTTGTTCATGATCATCATGCTAGTCATGGTCTAAAAGATGAACACAGATTTTTCTATATCTAAATTTTATGCTCCATTTTATTTTATTTTTATTTTGACATAATTTGAGACAGAGAAGTTGTAGCAATAATTTTAAAAATCCCATATATCCGTGTGTGTTTCTCTCTGCAAAAATACAGATTTGTTTCCTTAACTGTTTTAGAGTAATTGCAGACATGTTGCCCCTTTACACTACATACTTCAGTGTGTATTTCTCACAAACGCATACCTTCTCTTACATAACTGCAGTACAAAATCAAGGAATTAACACTGATATAATACTATTTTTTAAAACTCTATAGACTGACTGTTAGATTTTGCAACAGTCTCCTGCTCTTTTGATGACACCCTTTTGATTCTAGTCTTATTCGCAGTCTCTCTAGGATGATTTCACTATTAAGTTCCTGAAATTTCTGGAACTTACATCTCTGTTTTTTGACCAAGAACTCAGTCCTCTTCCTGTCCTTCTTTCTTAACAAGGCTGTTTCTTTGCAATAGGCTCTGTTCCACATTTAAATACATGGTCTAAATTCATCTAAATGCTTTCTAGAGGATAACATGAGCAGCACGGTGATGGGCTCTCCAGTTTGTGTGTTACCCATTCTCTGCTTCTAAGTATGTGATTTTCTAGAAGTTGACTCTCTGTATGCAGTTAGTATCAGGTAATATTGTGTTCTTGCGTGAATCTCTAACCACCTTCTCCGTTTTTCTGGCCATGTTATGCTTACTATTTGCATACAGACCGACTAGTGTGTTTACCCAGAGGATTTTTTCCCATCCGTCTAGAAATTCAGTGTAAACCCCTCATTATCAAGCCATCTATCTATGGAATAATACTTTCCCCCTACAAATGACTTAACTTATTAGCAAAGGATAAAATGCATCAATCTGGTATCTTGAGTCATAGTTTGGAAATGCACATTTTTAAGATGCCATTTTCATCCCCAACGTTTTTATTCCCATGTATTTATTTCTCTTCCGAAGTCCCAACTGCCAGTGTGAACAATGACTAAAACACCACCTGTGAATATTCATCTTTATTAATTGCCATAGGGTTCATAATCTCTAAAAAAATTATTTTACCTTATATTTTACTCAAATCATAAGGATGGCAAGCAATTGATGGAATATAAATATCTCAAGAAAGGTTCTCTCTCAGATCTAAACGCCTCTAAAGACAATGTACCTATGGGTTGACTACTTGGGGTCTTCATTCATTCATTCACTTATCCGTGTGTTCAAGAAATATTTGAATTCTTGAATCCACATATCTGCCTGACATTTTGAAAAGTGCATTACAGAGGTAAATAAGACAAGTGATTCACCTCATTGAGCTTACATTACAATCAGAGTTTCAGACAGTAAAGAAAGAGGATAAAGAATAAGTAATAAATATGTTGAAACAGTGCCATCTGTACCAATTGAAATAAACAATAGATAGAAAGTGATTTGTGGAGAGGGTCTCTTTAGGTAGAGTGAGCTGAGTAGACTTTTCTGAGCTGATGGCAAGTACAAGCAAATATCTGGAGAAGAAAGTCAGGTAAAGAAAAAAGAAGGTCAGGTAAAGCATGTTTGCTGTTTCCAAATATGAGGCTGTATAGATGTGTAGGTATTGTGATTTGATCAGAAAAATAAGTGCCTATGTCTTAATAGCAGTATGAAGATGGTAGCGAAGTTATTATGGGTAGACTAAGAAGCACGTAGTCCAACTGGTGACCAGAGAGAGAGGGATGTGAGACTTTGGGACTTAATCTGAAGACAAACTCTTAAGTAAGATCAGCCTGATATTCTTGAATAATTCGCCCAACGATATGGGGTTTCCAGATATTTTCTCCCTTCCCATGATACAGTGGTGGTGTGGTGGAAGCACTCTGCTATTTGTTGGACAAAAAGGGACTGACTATCAAAAGTGAATTGCCTACTGTAAACACATGGCTTTTCCTCCAAATTGCCTAAAGAGTTTTCTTCTTGTGCTACTTGTCTAACAAAGACTGGCATTTCCCTAACTGGAGTCTGGTCTTCATATTCCAAAAGTCTCCAATCATGCTGAGTGTCTCCTCTCTTCCTCTTTTCTCTTATTATTTCTCTTGACTCTGGTTTGCATTATCCTCCACTACTAATAATCTGTGTAACCATGGGAAAGCTATTCAACTTTTTTGTGGTTCAGGTTCCTAAACTGTAAAAACACAATCATAATACTACCTACCATTTGGGCTAAGTCAGGGGTCACTCAGATAATCTCTGTAAAGCAATTTAATGCAATCCTATGAAGTAAGAAATGCTCGAAATGCATTAGCTATGATTTTTATTACAAGGCTGTTGTACTACTTAGATTTCTTTGTTCCCCCTAACATTTTGTACATTATCATTTTAGGTCATATTCTTGGCTTTGTATTCTGGATAACTGAGTGGTTTTATTTAGTCCCTTCAATCCTTCACCTTTTTTATTAATCACATTTTAACTATATCTTGAAGTATACATTCAAAGAGTGTACACATTTTAAGTCAATAGATAAATTAATTTTCATAAAGGGAAAAGTCATATAAACATGACTTACATCAAGAAATACAATAGAATGTTACCAGTATCTCAGATGTCCCCCTTTTGTCTCTTCTTAGTCACTATCTCCTCACAAAGGTAGCCATTATTCTAACTTTTATAACCATAGGTGAATTTTGCCAGTTCTTGGATTTTATGTAAATGAAATTTAGCAGTCAGTATATACTCCTTTGTTTCTGCCCTTTTGCTCAATATTGTATTCACAAGGTTCTTTAGAGCGTTGCATGGAGTGCTAATTGGTAAATTCTCAGTGCTGTAAAGCAAGGTGAGCCAAGTACACCCCACGGGTCAAACATGGCCCAGTGCCTATTTTTGTAAATAGTGTTTTTTTTTTTGCGGTACGCAGGCCTCTCACTGTTGTGGCCTCTCCCGTTGCGGAGCACAGGCTCCGGACGCGCAGGCTCAGCGGCCATGGCTCACGGGCCCAGCCGCTCCGCAAGATGTGGGATTCTCCCGGACCGGGGCACGAACCCGTGTCCCCCGCATCAGCAGGCGGACTCTCAACCGCTGCGCCACCAGGGAAGCCCCGTAAATAGTTTGCTTTGAGCATAGCCATGCTCATTTGCTTATGTATTGTCTATGACTTCTTTCACACTGCCTTGGTGGAGTTGATTAGTTGTGATAGAGACTGTGACCTGCAAAGCCTGAAATATTTACTTTCTGGCCTTTTTTTGTGAAGAGTTTGCTGACCCGCGCCTTAGTTCAACGTGGGCTCAGCTGCGACTTCCATGTCCCTAAGGCAGGAAGTGTTACTTGGGAGCACTGAACCCAGCCCCTACGAAGAGAGGACACAACATCAAGTCAAACTCTGCCACTTAGTGAGTGTGGGGAAGTTACCCATCCTGTGTGAAACTTAATGCTTTTTTGTTGTTGGCGCCAAATAGTGATGATCAGAGTACCTTCCTCATATGGCGTTTTCTGAAGGGTTGTAGGGTTTAAATGTGATATTGAGAGCTCTTCTCATTTGGTGCATCTCACACTAGCTGGGAGACCCAGAGCAGATTTCTTAAACTCATGTCACAACATCCTCATCTGTAAAAAGAAGACAATTACAGTTGTACCTCTAGGGGTTGTTTTGAGGACTGATGAGTTACTTCTTTAGAAAGCACTGATAAAAGCATTGCTAAGAATGCCTGCCAAAGAGCTGGCACTTAGTAAATGCTAGACATTCCTGTCACAATCATTGCCATCAATATTATCATCAATATTATTACCAATAATATCATCAAGATTATTACCAATATTTAATTAAATAAAGAATAACTCTAAAAACAAAGTATAAAGAAAATGATTAGAAAATTATGACACAGAATCTCCTAATGAAGAACGGAAAGATTTTTCCTGAGTACCAAATATATCAGAATCATTTGCTTTAATTGGGAGATTGGGATTGACATATATACTCTCCTATGCATTGATATAAAATAGATAACTAATGAGAACCTACTGTTTAGCACAGGGAACTCTACTCAACGATCTGTGGTGACCTAAATGGAAAGGAAATCTAAAAAAGGGTGGATATATGTATGCGTATAACAGATTCACTTTACTGTACAGCAGAAACTAACACAACATTGTAAAGCAACTATACTTGGAAAATTATTTCCTTTGTAAATTATCATCTGTTTCCATTGGTGGGATGAAACTTGAACTGAAAGGTAGACCACAGAGAGCAACTGAAAATGCTGGACCTGCCTTGCCTTAATGTAGAGGAAGAAATTCAAAGAAAGACTTAAGGGATCTTTCAGATGCCACATGTAAGTGATATCAGACAATTTTTTACTTTCTCTGACTTACCTCATTTACCATAATGCTTTCAGGGTCCATCCATGTAGTCACAAAAGGTAGCATTTCATTATTTTTCATGGCTGACTAGTATTCCATTGTGTGATATATATATCCATTCATATGTTGCCAGACACTTAGGTTGTTTGCATATCTTGGCTATTGTGCATAATGCTGCAGTAAACATGGGAGTGCAGGTATCTCTTCAGTATCCTGTTTTCATTTCCTTTGGGTATATACCTAGAAGTGGGATTGTTGTATCATATGATAGTTCTATTTTTGCTTTTTGGAGAACCTTTGAAAGTTGCTAAGAGAGATCTTAAAGATTCTCACCACAAGAAAGAAAGGGTAATTATGTGACATGATGTTAGCTAACATTATCATGGTAATCATATTGCAATATATAAGTGTATCAAATCCACACATTGTACATCTCAAACTCAGTAAATTATACCTCATTAAAGCTGGGGAAAACATAAATTCATCCTCTAAGTCTGTGGATAGTTAGGGAGTTGGGGATTGACAGGTACACACTACTATATTTAAAATGGATAATCAACAACTACCTACTGTATAGCACGGGAACTCTGCTCAATATTATGTAACAACCTAAATGGCAAAAGAATTTGAAAAAGAATAGATACCTGTATATGTATAACTGAATCACTTTGCGGTACACCTGAAACTAACACAACATTGTAAATCAACTATACACTAATATACAATAAAAAGTTTTTAAAAAATCTGGGGGAAACAACGTTAGGGAGATTGGAATGTTAGAGTGGATTTGTCATTTAAAACCTATTCACTCTCCCTGGGCAAGTTCAGAAGACACACATTTCATCAAGACTGTGAGGAATACGGCCATGAAAAAGAAAGAAATAATGCCATTTGCAGCAGTATGAACGGACCTAGAGATTGTCATACTGAGTAAAGTTAAGTCAGACGGAGAAAGACAAATATTATATATCACTTATATGTGGAATCTAAAGAAAAGGTACAAACAAACTTATCTACAAAACAGAAATAGAGTTACAGATGTAGAAAACAGTCTTATGGTTACCAGGGGGTAAGGGGGAGGTAGGGATAAATTGGGAGATTGGCATTGAAATATAAACACTATTCTATATAAAATAAATAACTAATAAGGACATTCTGTATAGTACAGGGAACTCTACTCAATACTCTATAGTGACCTATATGGGAAAAGAATCTAATAAAAAAGTGGGTATAGGTATATGTACGGTTGATTCACTTTGCTGTACCCCTGAAACTAACACAACTAAGTTACTTGGTGAGCAGCTAGCTTTTCACATAATTCACCAAATGGGCCCAGAGCTTCGCATCTGGGGTTTATGATACATGAAATGTCACCACTGGTTTTTGTAAGAGATCCATATTGCAAAATGTTCCTTCTCAGAGTTGGTCATGGGACTCTTGTCCTGTAGTTGTATATCAACTGGATGAGCATAGGGTGAAACAGTAGGAGTACACATTTCCAGTTTTGGGCAGATTCATGAATTTGTCAGCAAGAAAGATAATACCTTCAGCAAAAGCCATGGAGAAGTCATGCTAAGAGGAAACAGTATTCACAGTGCCCTAAGCTGGCTCCCCCTTCATTCCTTGGACGTTTTTGCTTTTATTTCACCTGTTGCTACTTTTTAAAGTAGCCCTAGATGATAGACAGAAAACATAACTGTCACAATTAAATTTGCAATATTATATATATACATATATCACTATATTTAATATGACTATTTAATAAATGTGCTTAGTAAAATCCTTTGGGGAAAATACAAAATTAAAATCTCAGACACGGAAGGCATGAAAAGTCATTGTATACACATGTAACCTATGTGTGTGCACACATACAGGTTTAGAGGAAATTACTTGAAGCTAGAAAATTGGTTAGGAGATTTTAATCAGTGACAAATATCATGAAAATGTTCGTTGTCACCTCACTACCAATTAATAGTAAAAAGTATGGGCAACGTGAGGACCAGCTAGTGTAAGTCATTGACCCTTTTATTCTCAACAAAGGCTAACACATGCCTGCCAATTCAGTGATCTCTGTGGTCATTTTCATTTAAGGTGACTGGCTCTGTTTATAATTATCTATCTATCTATCTACAGAGCTGCTGTAGTTCAGCATATCTCAAATTATTGTGGTGGCAATCTATTTAAGGGTTTATTTTGCTCCTCAGACGGTTGTCCTATAAATAATAGTGTAAAATCTATATTATTGGCAGAATTCTTCACATTTATGCATTAAGTATCACTAAAAATACATTGCACAATTTCATATTGGAAAAAAAAATTAACCTTTGACACTTTTAGGCTATAACTGATAAATATAAAAAGATTTTCAAGAAATAGAAGTTTTAAATATAGACAAATATGGAGTCACTAATAGTTCAAAATAGTATCAGATGAAATCAGATTTACAGAATTAAAGATATCTGCCCTGTTATTTAGTATTTGTGATGAGAAAATGCTTTATAAAATTATATAAAGATAATATATATTCTGTCACAGGAGCTATCAGTTTTGCCTTAACAAGCTTCTTTTTCATGTTTTGACAAAATTTGTCATTGTTTTAACTTAAGTTTTCATTAGCACCACAGTCCTTAGACCTACCCTATTTTAATGATAGCTGCTAATACCTTTTCAGTCTTGAATAATAAAAAAAATACATATTGAATCCAGTTTTATTGTTTGGGGCTATTGATTGTATAAATGACAGAAAAAAGCATCAATAGGCACGGGAGATTATTTGACAGTTATTGAATACAGAAAGAAATAATCTGAAAGGTGCTTTAGGTATATGTGTGAGGGGACCTTTGGGGAAATTGTTGAGATGGGCAACTGTTAAGAGGAAATGGCAAAATAGCAAAAGCTTAAACAAAGATTTGGCAATGGAATATGAAAGTAAGGGGAATGTAGCAAAAGCAATCGGGTGAAAAGACAAGTGTCCAAAATCATTTTATTCTCCTTTGTATCCCCTGAACCTAGAACAGTGCTGTCCACTGGTGCTCAGCCTATGTTCATTGACAGAAAGGAAACAGTGAATTATCTGTGAGTGACCAAGGCAAAAAGCAGCATTACTCCTGTCCAAGCTACCTAAACCAGGAATGGGATGGCTTTTTAAAACAAGGGTATTATACAAATCATTTGGAAAGGAAATGATGGCAAGCTAGTTTAGAGAGGAAATTATTTGAAGAGAATGACTATGGTTGAAATACAGAAAGCAGTTTTATAAATGTCAGCAAAAGTGGAAAATAAATGATCGCCCCATATCCATCTTTTCCCACGAGCACAAACATAGCCCAAAATATTCGACTACCCGTTAAACACATATTACACAATGATGAAAAGATGTTTATAAGGGTATTCTATAGCTTATAAAGCACATTCATGCTTCCATGATTTACATTATCTGAAAATTAAGGCAAGATTTTTTTAGATGGAGCAGATAGAGGAGGCAGTTTTATTATCATTTTATAGGATAGGAGAAGATAATTTTAAAACACAGCTGATTAAGAAGCAGAACTATATTCTAAAGCTTCTATCTTTTTCTTTTTTGTCTATATAATTTAAATTATATTTATAACCAGAGATCTCATACAATAGAATTCACTAATTTTAAGAGAGCAATTTGGTGAATTTTGACAAATGTATTAAAGCAGCGTAACCATATCCACAAATAAGGTGTCGGGGAGGAAGAAAATTTTCCTCCATTCTTCTAGGTTCTTCACTGCAACTTTGTGTTTGTGTGATACATTTGACACAATCTATGAACCAGTATTGATATATTATTATTTTTTTGATATATTATTATTAAAATAGAAGTTCAACCAGTTTACGGTATGATTTATTCTTTGCGTCTATAGTTCTATGGGCTTTTGACAAATGCATAATGTCATGTATTTGATATTACATTTTCATGCAGAATAGTTTCATTGCCCTAAAAATTCCCTGTGCCACACCTATTCATTCTTCCCTTTCCTACCAACCACTGTCAACCACTGATCTTTTATTTTCTACAGTTTTGCCTTTTCTAAAATGGCATATCATTAGAATCATAAAGCCTTTTAAGAATGGCTTTTTTCACATAGTAATGCGCATTTATGTTTTATCCATATTTTTTCATGGCCTGATAGCTCATTTCTTCATAGTGTTGAATAATATTCCATTGTCTAGATGTACCACAGTTTATTTATCCATTCAGCTACTACGGAACATTTGGTGCTTACACATTTTCACAATTATGAATAAAACTGTTGTAAAGATTTGTGTACAGATTTTTGTGTGGATATAATTTTAATTTTCTTTAGGTAAATACCAAAAAGAACCATGATTATTAAATTGTATGATAAGATTATGTTTATCTTTTTATGAAACTTTGCCTACAGGACTGTAAGAAAATAAACTTCCGTGGTTAGTCTTAGTCTGTGGTTCTTTGTTATGGTAGCCTAAGCAGGTTAAAACATTGGGTTTTGGATCTCAGTCATTCCAATAACTTTGTGGTGGTAGCTCATTAATTTTAATTTTCCTTTCTCTCAGAGTTTACAGCCATGTATCATCTTTATTTCAATGTCAGAAAACATTTTTTCGTGATTTTATCCATGTTTCTTGATGTTTACAGTGAAGAGCGTACCCCATGTAATCTTTCATGGGTGGTAGTGGAAGTCCTGTCCATTTGTTTTGAGGCATTCTCAGTGCTGAGTCAGTTTGTAGGTAGTCACTCAACCTTTTATTTTGACTTTACTTGGTGTACATTTTTTAATATAGATATCATCTGTGGAATAAATTAAATAACACTGATTCAGCTTCATTCAGAAACAAACAGAAAAATTCAAAAAAAAGAATTAACTTCCGCTTTCCTTCTCCAGACTTTCACATGATTAGAAATCTAAAATATTCTGTGTTTCACACAGGAACGATCAAGATGTAACATTTTAGAGTGGCATACTTTGGCATGTTGGCATATTAAATGGTCAGAAAGGAGGCTCCCCCCCAAACTTTTAAGACCAAAATGGCAAGAACAATATTATCCAGACATAACATAAGAACATACAACAAATTACAAAAGGGAATATATACTTACTGCAGTATTTATGGAAAGCGAATGAAAAATATTATGGAGATTGAAGGAGAATCTATTAATGATCATTTGCTACACTTAAATTCTGAACCAATTCATAAATATGACTAAAATATAAGGTGCACGGAGAAACAGTCAAGTTCGTTACTAAAAAAGTGCCAATGGTGACGATTTCCTTTATTGGGAGGCAAGTGGGCTTCCTAATATTGAATTGCCAAAAGAATTGACATAGAATTTTTTTCCAAATTACTGGTAGAACTGGATCACCAAAGTTCCCACTACAGGAAGACCTGTCTTTGCAAACACACAGCTTAAAGGAAAGGCCCTAGAGTGTGTTCCTTGCCATACCCACAGGCTCTGTTGAGCAATTAGAGGAAAAGGAGCTTGGCTACATATGCAGTTTCTCCTCCTAAAGTCTCAGTTTACTGCTGAAGGTGGGAGAAAGGCTGGAGAGAGGTCACTGCATTATATTCATGATACAAATGGTGTCACTCAAAATAATGGAAATTTGAGAAGTGTTTGTATTAGATGTTTCATCCTTCCAATCTATAATATGGACTTCTTTTTCCTTATTGCATGTATCTGCAGATACACAGGGCTGACTGTGCTGTAAGTTATCTCCAAGAAGGGTCTGAAGCTGTATTTGGGAGACCTGTAACTGAATACGTAACTGTGGAGGGCTTCTTTCACGCAAACTTAAATGAATTTGCCTGTTCTAAGCCATGCCACCAATTCACTGGCAGGTGAAAGTTCAAATCCTGCCCACAAGATCTCAGCTGTCTTTGTTTGGCATGAGTGGGAAGAATCTTATCTCCCCTTGCCCTGTACTACCTATCAGTTCATGTTATAACTTTTTGTTTTATATAATTTTGAACATTACCTACAATGTTAATATTTAACTCTGAAAATAATGTGGTGCATATCATGCCATTGACCATAATGCCATGGCTCTGATACAGGGTATTTTGAACAATTATGACCTTAAGTTGAAAAAGCAGGAGTTAACATCACTATACAATTTTTTGGTTTAAAAATCTATTAAAATACATTTATTTTGTGAGTACACTCCATATACCCATTCTCTCTGTGCTTGAGTCTCAATGAAGAATTCCTCAATTATTGTCAGAGAAAGGAAGAAACCATCAAGTAATCATAAACCAATAGAATAATTTCTTGCTTTAAAGTGAAAATATCACATTGTTAGTTTGAAAGGAGGGGAGAGGTGGGAGGTATATTTATGTAAGTCTTTCTCTATTAATCATAATTCAACCCAATCCTGAGTGGACATAGCCATTCAAGTCCCCAACCATAGTTTTTTGTTTTGCTTTGTTTTTTTTTAATTTTAGGGAAAAAATATACAACCTTAGAGAAAGAAAAAAGGTAGGGAATTCCACCATAAGAAAAAAGTCTCAAGAGAAGAAAATTAGATAGTACATAAAGAAAACTCTGACTTTGGAGGATTCTTTGGTGATTGTACATTTAGGAAAAAGCTCTATTCACAATAGCCAAGGTATGAAAACAACTTAAATGTCCACTGACAGATGACTGGATAAAGATGATGTCGTATAGATACACGATGGAATACTACCCAGCCATAAAAAATAATGCAATAATGCCATTTGCAGCAACATGGATGGACCTAGAGATTATCATACTAAGTAAGTTAGACAGAGAAAGACAAATATCATATGACATCACTTATATGTGGAATCTAATATACGACACAAAGGAACCTATCTACAAAACAGAAATGACTCACAGAGATAGAGAACAACATTTGTGGTTGCCAAGGGAAAAGGGGAAAGGGGGGCAGGAGGGAATGGGCGTTTGGGATTAGCAGGTGCAAACTATTATATATAGGATGGATAAACAACAAGGTCCTACTGTAGAGCACAGAGAACTTAATCCAATATCCTGTGATAAACCATAATGGAAAAGAATATGAAAAAGAATGTATACATATATATGCATAACTGAATCACTTTGCTGTACAGCAGAAATTAACACAACATTGTAAATTGACTATACTTGAATAAAATAAATTTTTTTAAAAACGAAGCAAAGCAGAGGAGAAGGTGCCTGAACTCAAATACAAATGTAATAGCTGCACAAAACTGTAACAGGAAGGCTAATAGAAAAAATTCTGAGCCTTGCAGCATATGCTGTGGACAATAAAAAACACAATTTCGCTAGGTTCAAAACAGGAAGAGAAACAAGGAAGAGTGAGTTCCAATCCTTGGAACAGATGGCATAATGTTAACAGAACAGCTTCACTGCTGTTTTGCTTTTGTCCTATTCACAAGGAGAATTTGTCTCCCTGAAACTGCTGGAGGAAGATAAGATGCTGTTTACGTCGCAGTGTAGCTGAGAAGCTAGGGAGGTAGCACACAGCTCCAGCACCTCCAGATGAGAACATCTCCAGGCCAGAACAATTACCAGAGGACAGAAAGAAAGAATTTCCAGAACCAGGTTCAGCAATCACTGCAAAGCGAGGAAAATGAGATATGTGACTCAGAAATAATTCCGTTTTTTTTAAAAAGAGGTAAATGACCCGTGAGACCTTGACATCAATTATTTAGGTTGCTTCAGTATTGTATACAGAAAAGAATGAAGCAAATACTAGGTTCCAGTATGAATTTATGAAGAAAAACCATGGTATGAAGTGTAATTTCCTTTTTTCTTGGGAAAATAGGAGAATGCCATTACTTCAGTCTCAATTAACTTTTGTGAAAGACTTCTTTTACTCAGTATCACGTTTAGGAGATTCATCCTTGTTTTTGCATATATCAGTAGCTCATTCCTTTTTACTCCTGAGTAATATTGCATTGCATGGATATATCACAATTTATTTTCTGATTCTTCTATTAATAGATACTTGGACAGTTTCTAGTTTTTTCTTACAAAGAAGAACTCTGCTATGGGTATTCTCATCAAAGACCTTTTTAAAAATAGTCTTTCAGTTTTCTCAATTAAATACCTAGGCATGAAATTCTGATATATAATTTAATTTTTATATATATTAAAATGATTATATATTTATTTATCAGACCCCTTTTTCCAAAGGGAAAGGGAATTGCTATATTACATTTCTACTCACATGAGAGTTCCTGAGTCTCCACATTCTTGCCAGTGTTTGATTTTGTCAGTCATGTTAATTTTAGCCAATCATGAGTGTGTCAAGTATTGATTCTAAAAAGTATTGATTCTTAATACATCATTGACAGATAGTGATAGAATAATCTGGAGAATTATAACTAGTTGAATAATCATATCTTAGGAACGACAATCAAAGGATCACCGTTGATTCTCTCACCTGCTAACTGCATGACCTTGGGCAAGTTACCCACATCTCTGTTTCTTTTTTTTGTGAAATGGTCTCATCATGGACCCCCTCATAGGTTTGTTATGCAGATTAAATGAAAATATCTATAAGAGTCTTAAAAGGGCTCCTGTCACGAATCACTCACTCAATACATCTTAAATAAAATCATTCCATTTTCCATTTGTAATTTTGGGGCCAATGGCTATGAGGAGACTGAGTGGTCAGAACACACAGGAGGACCAGTCATAAGAACATGAAACCTTAGGTCAATCTGGAAGGGCAAAGAAAGATAATATTTGATGGACATATTTTTAGTACATAGAGAAGGAAAAGCTTCAGAAGATGAAGAGGTGACCAGAGCAGGGTCTGCCAGGTGAACTACACACTATAAACAGGGCAGAAGTAAAAGAGACATGTATTTTAAAGAAATTAGCAAACAAAGAGAGACTAGATGTAATACGGAATAAGATGGAAGTGGAAATGTGTGTAAAGTAGATTCCGACTTCGAGGAATATTGCCTTCTTTTTTTTTTTTTTTTTTTTTTGGGG
>NW_006771814.1:598513-604424 GCF_000442215.2 Lipotes vexillifer
TTTTTTGCGGTACGCGGGCCTCTCACTGTTGTGGCCTCTCCCGTTGCGGAGCACAGGCTCCGGACGCGCAGGCCCAGTGGCCATGGCTCACGGGCCCAGCCGCTCTGCGGCATGTGGGATCTTCCCGGACCGGGGCACGAACCCGTGTCCCCTGCATCGGCAGGTGGACTCTCAACCACTGCGCCACCAGGGAAGCCCAATATTCCCTTCTTGACTGGAGTCGTGGGGACCCTTGTAGTAGATCTTTTCCCGAGTGGGAGCAGGTTCTTTGGCAGTGGACAGTCAGTATTTCCCTGGAGACATTTATTTTATGCTACACTAGAATTCCAGAAGGCCCTGTTCTTCACCTTCTATTGATTAACAATTTTATTATTGCCTGGATGAAAATAGAAGCAATGCTAATCAAATCTCTCAATCTGATAGGAGAGTTAAAATGTTTGGTATCAGAATTTAGATTCAAAAGTTTGGACAGATTGAAACATGTACCATAATCTGATAGGGCATTTTTTTTAAAGCAAACAAATAAAAATCTACTGCATTTACATGGCCTTGCTGCATTTAAAAAATAAAGGAGGAGAGAAAAATTGGTTGAGTGTAGCATTATGACCCTAACTACCAAAAAAGTAATATCTTCAACTATGTTTATAGAATTATATTATTCATACCATAACATAGTATCGTGTTTACTTTGGATAATTATATATATATATTTTTTTTTTTTTTTTTTTTTTTTTTGATCCTCCCGGACCGGGGCACGAACCCGTATCCCCTGCATCAGCAGGCGGACTCTCAACCACTGCGCCACCAGGGAGGCCCTGGATAATTATATTTTAAGGAGGATTTTGAAGCAAAGAATATATTAAAAAAATAAATAAGACGCAGACTTCTTTTTATCTGAGAAGCAGTTGATGAAATTTAGGAGGATATGGTGGCATTAGTGTGTCCAATTAGGTCAGAAGAGAAACAAACAAACAAACAAATAACCAACAGGAACAACAAAATTTAAGAACTTGTCATGAAGAAGAGATGTTTGATTTCCTATGGGCCAAGATGTATGAGTAGATCCAAAGTATGTACATTTTGGGGAAGGTGATTTAGCTAAAAGTGGCAGAACCTGAATTCCCTTTTCCCTCTCCATCCCATTTTTACTTCTCTCATAGCACTTGTCAAACTCTGTTGTAATGGGTACTTTTCTGTCCGTCTTACTGAGTGAGTTCTTTGAGGAAAGAGATTATGTTTTGTTGTCTTGTTCATCCATAACAAACGTCAGGCCTGGTACATATGCTTGAGAGATGCGTGTTAAATGGAGAGGTATAGATTATTTAATAAAGACATCCAAAAGCCTGACTAGACACATTTGCAGGTAGAATGTACCCTATTCCTGGCAATCAACCCACAATTGAGAAGGCAAACGCTATTGATAGTTTAGAGAGAATTTCTTTTTGTATCAACTGGGAGTTAGTTCTAGAAGCTCTCTATGCTAAGTCTCCATGTCAATTCCATGACGAATCAATGAATGAGATACTGCTGTTTAATTATAAACACTTCATATGTGAATAAATTTTCACAGATTCACAAGAACTCAAAAATGATAACAATAAGATTGAAAAACTAGGAATATCAGTAGTGCCTCCTGCAGTTAGGCCAGAATCTATGACTAACTCGGCACAGAAGCATTTAATATCCTGCAAGTGATAATAGATTTTGCTAGGGTGTGAATCACTCATTTTGTTTTTCTGGAATGTCAGTTTCTGCTATGTTTTTGAAAACCATATGTCATTATCAAAAGAATCATACCTCAAGTTTCAGGCTCTTTCAGTACTGAATATGATTGATTATTCTGAAATTTTTAAATGACTTATAATCATTCATCTCTATTACTTAAAAACATTTTGCCTGACTATGGACAGAGGTATTAAATGAGGCTCATTAAGACCCCCTTTCATACTGGCAGAAGTAGTTTGCACTGTGACGTTTAGTAGATAAAATGAGGAGAGCCTGGTGTTTCAAAGACAAAAAGGATCCCTAGCTTTTTCACTTTAATTATGATTGTCATCTTTTATCTGCTTTTGTTTTCTACCATCAGTTTTATGAAATATTATATAAATGACTTTATCTTGTACTGAAATCCATGCATCAGTTTTCATAGGCTACTTACTTTATGAAAATGCAGTCTCCTTGTTTTTGTTGTTGCTGTTTATGTTTTTTCCTCAGAGTTTTGGACCATTGCCTTAAATATTTAAAGATTTTAACAAAAACATTCTACAAATAAATTAATCAAGTAATTGAAACTCCAACATCTACTTTTTCATACCTGTACTAAGAATAAAATGAAACGATTTCCAAAATATACTGTAAGTTACTTATAAAAATACAAGCTTTCATTATGGAACCTGAGACACTGAGTTTGTTGAATGACAATTATTATTTTTCTCTAAAAAGCTGATTTATAAGTAATTTTAAAATCATAGAATAGGAAGAAAAAGTAGATAGAATCAAACAAAATTACTTTAAGTTCAAAAAAATAAAAATGTAAGAAAAGAGAAAACAAAACAGTATCTCAAACCAAAACAGAGATTATACCATTCAAATGGAATAAGATGATGTCTTACAAGTATTTCAGGAGCGAGAAGATTCTGGGGTCCAGACTGTCTAGCTAGCAGCAGATGGGAAATTTACACCCACTTCAACTGGGGTGTAACTTTTTCTCTACTGTGCATTTTGCAAAATATAAACTTCTATCACCAACTCAAGGGCCTTTCCTCATAATGCTTATTGTGCATTTCAAAGTCTTTCTCTTTTGGGACAATGTTGGTATGATATTCACAATATTTTGTCCTAAACTATAGCGTGCATAAAAGTTAGGGAGAACCTATGTCCCAGTTTTTTGGGGAAACGTCCTGTTTATGCCTTGTGGCCAAGCACATTTATTATTTTCAGCTCCATTTCACTCCCTATAATGTGTCCCAGTTGAGTGAAAAATCCACGGTCACCCTACTTATGGATTACCAGTTGAATTCCAGTTACTCCAGTAACCCATGGCTTGGGGCCTTATTCCTCAAAAAGCAGTCCTTGGACTAACAGCAAAGAGCGCAATCCCTTGCTGGACTCTCAGGCCCCAGCCCAGATCGCTGAGTCAGAATCTGCATTTTTAACAAGATCCCCAGGTGATACATATGGACAATAAAATTTAAGAAGCACTACCCTAGAAAAACAAGCTGATCTGACATTAGCTTCAGGACAGTTAGTTTTTGTAAAATATTATAAATATCTATATAGAAAATACCAAGCAAAACAGAAAGTTGACTAAAACAAAGAAAAAAATGTCAAATTTTTTTCCCACCTCTCATTTGCAATTAGATTGCTTTCCTCATTTGCAATTAGATTGGTAATTAGCATTAAAAAACTTCCCTCTGTATCTTTAGAATCCTAGTTTTCATTTTAATAGCTTAATATATCAAAAATGCAACTGAATCATATGTTTATCTATATACTATTTTATTCGATTATTAAGAACCTAAAATCTATGTTACCTACTCATGGTAAGAAAGAACATAATTAGCATCCATGATGTCCCCCAGATTCTCTGCAAATTTCTCTTGGAGGTAACTGCTTTTCTGAATTTGTAAAAATCAACTTCTCATCTTTCTTTATATTTCAACAAGCATGTATGGATTCCCAAATTATATAATTCAATTAGCCTGGTTTGAAACTTCATATGAATGAAATCACACTGCCTGTATACATGCTTTTTGCCTTTTTTTCCATTCAACATTAAGTCTCTGAGATTAATACATGATGCTATAGGTGATTATGATGTGTTTATTTCATCCCATATAATTTTCTATTATATAAATATGCAACAGTTTATAAATTCATTCTATTATTTATGGATTTGTGGTTTGGTTTTTTGTCAGTTCTTGTGTACTAAAAACAATGCTGCCAAAACTGTTTTATTATTGTATCAAGGTGCAAATATTAAAAAAAAAACTATCTTTAAGATATATATCAAGAATTAAAATGTAGCTTTGTAGGATATGTGTATCTTTACTTTTACTAAATAATGACAATCTATTCTTCAAATTGTTTATATGAATTTATAGTCCCACCATTAGTGCATTTGTGTTACTTTTTTCATTCCCATGCTTGCCAGTTTTGCTAATGTTAGCGAACCAAACTTGGGTCCACTTGCCCATGCACAGTAAAGCCAATCTACTGACACTGGACTGTAGTGAAGGAAAGTGCTGTGTTTTTTGTAGGGCGCCATACAAGTATTCCAGGGACAGCTAGTGCTCAAAAGGACTGAACTCCCCGATGGGTTTCAGGAAAACATTTTTAAAGGCCAGACGGTGAAGGGGGGCGCGGGGCGCAGTTTATGTGACCAGCTTGTACACGATTCTATAATTGGTTGATGGTGAAGTAACAGGGCACTGTCACAGGGGTTACCGTTATCAATCATTAGGCTCCAATAGACCTGGGGGCTATGTGCTTATGGTCATCTAGTAGTTATTATCTTCCATTTGGTGGGGTTTTCACATCTGTAAAACAGCTCAGGAAATGTGCATCAAATACTATTATCTAGATTCTTTAGAGAGGAGCTAAAGCAGAGGATGTGGAGGAAGGGTTTGTTCTGCGAAGGCTCCAGACGGTCCTACTTGTTTACACTAATTTTTAGACTTTTAACTTTTGCCCATCTATCAGATGTGTTTTTAATTCTCATATCCATGAACAATTCAACATGGCTGAGCATGATTTCTTGTGGGTTCAGAACATTTGAATAGTTTTCTTTGTAAACTCTAGTCAGGTTAGTCCATTTCTCTTGTCTTTTTACTCTCTTCATGGTATGTGTTGATGACAAGAAGTCCCTCATTTTTATGTAGTTGCATTTATCAATTTTTTCTTTAACATTAGCATTTTCCATATGTTCAAACGTCCTTTCATATTTTGAAGTCACGATCTATTTACTTGTATTTAATTTGTATAAAACATTTATAGTTTTGACTTCTACATTTAAGTCTTCAAACCACAAGAATTATTTTTCATGTGGTGTCAGATGTGGATCTTCAATTTTATTGATTTCATTTATTTGGTGTATTTCATTTCGGTTTTCATGAATCAAGTATCCAAATATGAGTAGATCTGTTTTAGAGTACCCTATTCCATTCCACCAGATATTTGCCTGTCCTACTAGAAATGCCAAGCTGTCTTAATTACTATAAGTATGATATCTTTGTATAGGTATATATAGTTAAGTGCTTGAGCAAAGTCTTCCGTTTGCTTTTTTTCAATGGTATCTTGGCCATTGACCTTCCATATAAATTTTAGAATCAACTTATCAAGTGCCATAAAAATAAATCTGTCTGTATTTTAACTTGGAATGCCTTAAATACCCACATCACTTTTTGTTGTGTTTAAACCATGAACATGGCATATCTTTCTATCCATTTATTTATGTGCCTCAATATTTGTTTATGCAAACTTTATCATTTTTTCTCAGAGGTCTTACACATCTTCTATTAGATTTGTTTCTACGTAGTTCATTTTTGGTGTTACTGTAAATTGAATCTTTTTATTTTACTTTATAACAGAATTTCAGTGATATTTAAAAATATAATTGATTTGTATACATTAATTTTGTATATGGCTATCTATCTAACCCTTTTATTAATTCTAATAATTTAAGGTAGGCTTTTTGAGATTTTCTGTTCATACAATGATATCATTGGCAATTAGTGACTATATCCATCCTTTGCAATCTTTTTGCATCAAATTTCTTGGTATTTGCCTTTTTTCCTGAATGACATCACTCAAAACTATTTAAAAAACATGGTGATGGGGCCATTCTCTTTTTATTCTGGATCTCCAAAAGAAAGATTTCAAGATTTTATCAGTGTAATCTCAAAGGGAAAGA
>NW_006771814.1:604434-608395 GCF_000442215.2 Lipotes vexillifer
GGATATGATACTTGCAGAGTTTCTTGTAAATAACAGAAAATTCTCTTCTGTATTTTCATCATAAATTGATGTCTTTCATCTATTGAAATGGTTAATTTCACTTTTTTCCTAATATGAGAGTGAAATAAAAGCTATTGATTCATTTTCTGATGTTAAATGTTACACTTCTGTAGCAAACCACTTCTTGATCATGATATAATTTTTATATATTTCTGAATTATGTTTAATAATATGTTATAATTTTAAGTGTATTTATATGTGACATTGATGTGATTGATATTTCCTTTTTTCATAATTTTGTTGTCAGATTTTGTTAACAAGGTTATAAAAACCTCCAAAAATAAATTGGGAAACTCATTTTTTGCCTATGTTTCTAACTATTCTTCTGACTGATTAGTGTATGGAGATTTCTTTGTGGGCAGATATTCTGCTACTGCTTTAATTTCTTTAGTGGATCTAGCATTATTTGGGTATTCCATTACTTGAATCATTTTCAGTAATTCTATTTTTTCTGGGTATTTTCTAATATTCTCAATTTTCAATACTTTGGAATAAAAGTGTTAATTATCTCATATTATCATAATATTACATCCAGTTATGTGCTCCTTTTTTATTCCTACCATTTATTTGAGCCACCTCCTTCCCCTCCTCATTAGTCAGATTAAAGATTTGTCAGTTTTACCTGTCTTTTCAGGTTGCCAACTTTGGGGTTTTTTTCTCCTGTTTTTTTTAAAGTGTATATTATACAAATATCTAAAGCTCAGGACATGTATTAAAATAGCCCTGCATCAACAGCAATTTATGTCTCCGTTGTTCTCAACTTGTCAGGTGTGCTAGTATTTCTTAGTTTGTAAAAATGATATTAGGTAAAAGATTAAAATTTATTAAAAGTTGGAAAGGCAATTAAATTGTCAAATAATGGTATGCTTAAGAAATTAGTCTCTCTCAACCAGCTGCAGGTTCCAGAAATATGTAAAGATCTATAAACCATTCTTTAATCCTTAAAGTATGGATTTTAAAATATTTTTTGTATTGTAGACTTCAAGAGTCCATTTTATTTCATCCAACTACAATTTATTGGCTGTGTAATCTACACTGTATATATTGTAGCAGCACCATGTAATGAGTTCACCAAAATGTTTTTATTTTGCTTCTATACATATATTTAAGTCACATACCCAAGGCCCCTTTTAATCAAGGGAGGCTATTTGACTAGTTCTGGCCAATAGGATGTGTATGTAATTTCTGTATGTTAAATCTATGTTTGGTCTCTAAAGACTCTTAAGAAACTTTCCACACATTCTTTCTTTCTTATTAATGCAGCTGGATGCAAAGGATTTCAGTATTTTGGAAACATGTGATGGTAGGATCCCAGATTCCTGAGTCATACGTTGGAGGAGATGTGGCTCGATGATCTGTTCAAACTGCTTTAACCTGTAACGTGAGGCAGATATAAACCTTTACTGAGATAAACCACTGACACTTCAAAATGCAATTGTTACCCTCCTATGTCCCATCATTACCTATATAGTAATCGCTACGTTGAATTGGGACACTGCTATTGGGAAAACAGTAAAATACACAGCATTTGTTATAGCCAACATATAAGATAAAATATACGGTATTAGTCACATGGAGGTGGTAAGTAAAAAGATGTATCGGAACAGATGGCTGGATATTTATTGATCTTAAGTTGCTGCAAAACATTTAATAAAACTCCTACCTGCTATAACAACTTGGAATGTAAATAATGTCCCTGCTCTGTAGCTTAGGGGGAAAATTTGGAAAACAGTGCCATAATGGTGTATAATGCTTCTTGCTATAGCTGCTTTTGGCAAGGTATTGAAAGAAAGAGGAAATGAGCTTGGTAAAAAATCAGCTGCTTTGAAATCAGAACAGAAAGGCAATGGAAAAGTTCCAGAAAATAAGGGCCTTGCATATTTTGAAAAAGATTACTTTTATCCCCAAAAAGGTTAAAAAAAAAGGAACTTAAAAGACCTTGATTCCACATATAAGCGATATCATATGATATTTGTCTTTCTTTGTCTGACTTCACTTTGCTGCACACCTGAAACTAACACAACATTGTGAATCAACCATACCCCAATAAAACTTAAAACAAAAAGACCTTGAATGTCCAGGGCTAATAAAATTTCTCAATTGTATAAGTTATTCAGAGTAAATATTAGATCAAGGTGGTGGCCTCCCCAGTTGCTGTTCCAGATCACCTCAAAATAGTCACCCTTAAGTTTAAAGAGTGATCCTTGTGCTAGGAAGCTTAGAAATAAGCCAGATGCACTATACTGGTTTTTTAATTGGATGATCGATTATTATCCTGCTTAGGTCAGTAATAAATTCCTGTCTATTAGCACGCAGAACTAGGCTTCCCCTTCATTTCCTGGTTTTGACTCCTATGGATACTAATTCGTTCCTTCAGTTGACACTTTACTAATCTAATCATAGATTCAATCTAAGATGTCAAACATCAGAAAAATAGCAGTTCTAGGAAGACATTGAATATCAAAATGGTGACATAATATTGGGAGAGAAGGGAAGGGATTATGTGACGGGGGATGGGTAGTGTAGAAGTGCTAAATCTTGATCTCAACAGTAAGAATTAAGTGGATGATATTTAATAGAGAAAACTAGAATTATGGAGGTGAAGTCAGGAAAAAATGGAAACATTAGAAAGCTTTTTTAGGGGAAATCAGGAGTATGGAGCAGTTGATATTTATTATAATACAGGTACAATTGCATTTTTAAACTATGTACTTTATTTTGAAAACAAATAAATAAGTAAATAAATAAAATAAAATAACAAAATGGAAGTATTTTGCACGTGCGCAGGATTTTAAAAAGTTCCGTGAGCACGGATTACGGTGGATCCATTTTGACACATTGAAGAATGTGAGTTTGGACTATGTCATGAAGAGCTTAGACTATGTCATGAAGAGCTTAGTGTACGATACTGTGTTTTGATTCCATCTTGAGGGGGATTGGAAATTAATGAAGGATTTCAATTTAAACAAGATTAAATTTGCATTTTTAAAAAGGTCACTGCGTCATCTCATGGACGATCCTTCGGTCACTAGTGCTCTAATAATCTAGTTTTGATAGCTGTTTGGACACGGCTCCTACACCAGTCCTGCTTGTTTTTGCCTCATTCTGCTGCAGCTCCTTTTCATTTATTCTCCTCGTCACACTGTAGCCGAAGCCTTGCTAACTTGCCACAAGTACTGGAAAAACCTTGAGTCTGTCTAAATTCAGAGACTTGGCAAACTTACTCTGTAAAAGGTCAGACAGTAAATATTTAAGGATTTGGGAGCCACATATAATCTTTGTCACATACTCTCCCCCAATCCCACCCCGCTCATAATTCTTTAAAATCATTCTTAGCTCACTGGCCCTACAAAAACAAGCCACATGCAACATTTGGCCCTTGGGGTGGAGTTTGCTGACCCCTGATCTAATTCATACTTCATCATACATATCAAAGCAGATTTAACAGTTATTTAGTTGGTGCTATTGATAAATATATCTTACATTCTATTGTTTTCACATCACATTGCCTTTTGGGGCTTTTCATTGCCTTTTGGGAATTGGGTCTCCCTGTCATTCATCCAGGTAAAGCATAGATTCCTTATTGGAAGCTTCAAAGCACTTTATAAACCAGTTTCCTTACCCCAGTTTCTTACTTTGCCTTTTCCCAATGGTTCTCAAAGCAGCTCCATATACCATAAGCTACCTGCATAGAATCACCTGGAGTGCTTACCACAGTACAGATTCCTAGGCCCAGCTAAACACATGAAAGCAGTTTTAGGCTTATGGTTATTTTTAAAAGGCTCCTTAAGTGATTCTAATATACTTCCTGTTTTGAAAGCACTGTATCCTATCAATGCATTTACCTCAATCCAACCTCTGAGTACAATATCCTCCCTGCAGGCGTTCTCTTGGCATTCCT
>NW_006771814.1:608405-623792 GCF_000442215.2 Lipotes vexillifer
TCTCCTCCCTGCAGTCGTACTCTTGACATTCCTGGACCGGCTTCTCTTGGCATTCACAACAGGTCTTCCTAACAAATTTTGTCCCCATTAGTATGGAGCAAGTTATAAATATGCTAAATTGTATCTCATCTCACCATCTGACTCTCTTTTGCCTGTATATATTATTGTGTGTGTGTGTTTTATGTAAAGAGAGTTTCGGGCCCATGTGCAGAAATAAGCCTCATTGCAAATTATTCTGTGATTAGGGATGATGGCATCTACCCAAGTATAGAAGAAAACCTGCTTTAAAATAACGGAGTAAAAATAAATTTGTCTGATTCTGGCAAAACGGTAGACCAGGATAGCCAGAATCTTTCCCCATATAAATAACAAAGGATTCTGGAAAAAGCAAATATATGATTTTCAATAATAGTTCAAGCTCACAATAAAAGAAAGCAAATGTGTAGGGTCCAGAAATGAAGAGGAAACCGAAGCACCTGGTAGAAGCAGAAAATGACGGTCCTGGCGGGCCTGGAGGATCATTAGGCCACCAGGAGAAGAGGGGGTAGATGACGAATGGCATCACATAGCTAAGAATTATAGGCCACAACCCTAGTGAGAGGGGGCTAATACACTCTATCTTCTTATTCAGAGAGATGACGGTAAATATGCCTTCCTCTAGCCCTAGGTGAGAATATTTCTCTCCTATGAAAAACAAAACTCTTAATCTATTTGAGGCCAGAATTTACACTAATTGCACAATATAGGAAAGCTCAAACTGAGAAATGAACATAAATTTGTCAAGGGCCAGAGCCTCTGACAAAAACAAAGGGAAAAAAAAACTATTTGGAAAGAAACTTCAAAAACTCATGCTGCATAGGAATTCTACAATGGAAGAAAGAACCTTTGTCAGACATAAGATGGGATCATTTAAAAATATTGCAAATAAGAGAGGAAACAATCCATTGTAAACAAAGGTAGTAGTTACTGCAAAGAGAAATGTGTTCCCCCAAAGCTTGAGACATTGAAACTTCAATCTCAAGGAGATTAAAACATAATTACCTTTAAAATGATTGGAGAAATACAAAGTAAGGATCCCCTAAGTAAGTAATAAAGCAGTGTGAAAATAAAACAAAGAGACAGATAAGAAACTTGGAGAACATATAGAAATTAAAAAATAATAGTTGAGCAGCAATTGAAAAATCACCCCAAATCAGCACAGAGAGTTAAGGAGATGGGAAAGGAAACATAAAATATAGAAAGACAATCTGTAACTTATCTATAAAAGAAGTTTCGGAGAAAAAGAATAGAAACAATGGAAGAGAAAGAGTATTTGAAAATATTTTCAGAACTGAAGAAAGATCTTAAAATCTTAAAAGATCTTAAAATCTTAAAAGATCTTAAAATTTAAAAATGCTCCAAATTTTGAGCAGGATAAAAAAATATAGTTGATCACATGGTAGTAAAAGTAGAACACTACAGACAAGTAAATAAGGCTAAAAGGCACCCAGAAAGAAATGAGACTACCTACAAAACAACAATTAGATTAATGAAAGTCTTGATAGCAACAGGAGAGAACAGAAAAACATGGGGTGCTATTTCCATGTTGTGGGAGAAGGTAAGTAAACTATCATTGAAAAGTGACAGTGAACTACATACAATTTTGAGGAATGAAGCAAAGATTTAAAAAGAAAAATCGAATTATATGATTTTCATGAAAAACTTACCAAATATATACTTCAGGAAGAAAGACGTTTGAACCCAGAAATCAGTAAGATGTAAGAAACTATATATATATATACACACACACACATACATATATATATATATATATATACACATATACACCATATGCATGCATATATATGGTGTGTATGTGTATATACATATATACTGCCAAGAATGGATTCCAAAATTCAATAAGGCAAATAACACTTATTAATTTGAAGAGTCTTTAAAACTGGTAAATACTAGAAAATAATAAGAAACTGTAAGATAATTGTTAGCCTTTAATGCTGAAATAATGGTCAAACTATTTAATAACTAGTTTAAAAATTTAACTAATTTAAAAGCAGCAAAATGGGGCTTCCCTGGTGGCTCAGTGGTTAAGAATCCGCCTGCCAATGCAGGGCACACGGGTTCGAGCCCTTTTCCGGGAAGATCCCACATGCCGCAGAGCAACTTAGCTGGTGTGCCACAACTACTGAGCCTGCGCCCTAGAGCCCGCGAGCCACAACTACTGAAGCCCGTGCGCCTAGAGCCCGTGCTCCGCAACAAGAGAAGCCACTGTAATGAGAAGCCAGTGCACCACAACGAAGAGTAGCCCCTGCTCGCCGCAACTAGAGAAAGCCTGCGCGCAGCAACGAAAATCCAACGCAGCCAAAAAAAAAAAAAAACCAGCAAAATGTGAATGTTGATTCCATTCCTGCATGATTTCTTTTAAGGAACAACACTGACCTTTTCAAAGACCCTCCTCTCTCAGTTAAATCGATAGTTATTACATGCTAAATAGTTTCAAGAAAAAAAAACTTCTCTGAAAATCAATGACACTGTTGATGCCACTGCTTCCTCTCTCTGCTTCTGCTGAACTGCAAATACATAAAGATAAATAAAGAAGTCCTAAAAGCACCCAGAAAGAAACAAGAGATTACTTGTAAAACAACAATTAGACTGATGGAAGACTTCATCAGTTTTATAACACTTATAATACTGCCTGAGATCTTTATATTATCACTATCTCTATTTTTGACCAATTCTTGAGAATCATGGATTGGACTCTCATTTAATTCATCAGGTCAGATGACATGTGGCATAAGAGGAAAACTGAGACTATGGCTCTATTGCTGGGCCGCCAATGACAGCTCTGTCACCCAGTGAGAAATGACTAATCAGAGTTTCAGTTTCTTCACCTTTAAAATGAAGATGATGAACATCATATCCCTCTAAGTCAGTATGCATTTTATCACAAGAAGAAAAAAATTGTAACTATATGTGCTGATGGGTGTTAAGTAGACTTACTGTGGTGAGCATTTCTCAGTATATATAAATGTCATATCATTATGTTGTACGTCTTAAGCTAGTATAATCTTATGTCAATTACATCTCAATAAAAAACTAGTAAGTTGAATTCAGTAAAGACGTGTTTTTTATGATACATTTTGACCATATATGATTTTCCCCAGATACAATAACACAAAATTACTTGACTTTTTAAATAGTAGAACTTAGTAAATATGTATTATAAATAATTAGAAATAATTTGTACTATGAATAATATTCATATATTGTATAATATGTACCCTAAATTGTGAAAATGATGAATATGTTGTGAATATTCTGATGTATTCATTTTTAAAGCCACATATTTCAAGAGTTTTTATACTTTTATAAAACCTCAGAATTATATAGCTGTATCATATAATTGGGTGGGAGGAATGAATCAAGAATTTAATGTTAAAAATTACATGTGGCCAAGATTTTATGAGTTGGGAAGAGCAGAATAAAAGACATAAGCTGATTGCCACATTAATGCCAAGATAATCAGGAAGGAAAAAGAAAAGGACTTTGTAAGCATCTGGTAGATTTTGTGCTAACCAGAGAAGAAAATATACTTTGGGAACTATTTCTATTGTTATGTTCAGATCTAAACAATTCTAAAATGTAGAATATTAATCCCAGTTGTCTGTGACTTCTTTAATTTTTAATGACTTAAATGATAAATGGTAGATTCATAGTGTGAGGGTTTTGAAACTTCTTTGGGTTACAAGCCTATACAAAGATAGCTGACCACTTAGATTGTTCAAACAAGGGGAATTTCAAAACTCCTATAAATTAAAAAGTCACAAGATAAAACAGTTGATAATAAACTAGAGAAAATCTCTGACATTCAAAATTCACAATCCAATATATAGGAGAGCAGATTTCAGTAAGTAGTTCTATACCATTGATAGTTGAGAACAAGTCATGGAGGCAGTGACTGAGCCTGGCTTTCAACATCTTGATTTCCACAGGAAGCAAAAATACCACAGACAGAATGGTCATCTATTATAGATTTTCACCTTTGATTTCTACCTACAATATCTTCTCTTGCTGTTGAAATGGTTCATTTTTTAAATGTGGAAATCCATTCAATACCATTTTAACCCATGTGATCTGAGTTGGATGAGACTGATGTCTCAAAGGAACCATTCCACTCTAACCAGTCTGCTTCTCATACTTTTCATTTTTATCTATGCTAACCATTAAAAAATACCAGTAGTAAAAAGTTTTAAAAGTTATGTGATCAGATTTGATCAAATTAGCAACACAATTACAGTCCCAATAACACTTGGTTCATACTAAATTTTAAATATATATGTGAAAACTATATACTTTGGTAAGGATAACACTGTGCTAATTGATTAGCTGGTCACCTACCTTATATGAATAACCTTTTACGAGCCCAATACTGACTATCAGAATTACGTAAACACCCACAGTTCTCACTTACATGAACTTGAGAATATTGAAATGCTACAGAGGTATTCATTTCTCTGTGCCCCATGATGTTTTGTCTATAATTCTTTTATTGCTCTTCTTATTATAATAGTTTATGAGTTTACAAATATTTCCTTCTACAATATTGCATGCTCACTGAAATCACAGAATATGTAATATTCATCTTCGTGTTTCTTGAAGTATTTATGTTCCCAATGCATTCTAAATGCTCAGTCAATGTTTGCTGGATGAAAATAAAATAGGAAAAATTATACAATAGTTATAGAATGAATGAAATGTCCTCATAGAATAGATAAAATCTCATTACCCGTTTCAACACTTTAGCTTAAATATGAGCTCTTTATGGAGTAGAACCACAGAGCAAGTGGACATAATGATGTTGGTTCCATAGGCTATTAGTATAGGGCACCCTCCCTTAGTGCCAGGAGCACAACAAAAAGAATATAGGAATGGAATTGAAAGTTGCCAAGAAAAACATATCACTTTGTGTCACAATTTTAACTAGATAGAGCCTGTTGGTTTCCGGAGAAAAAAATGCTTGAAGTTTGCTTTTACCTTCATGGAGTTCATCTCAAGAGAAAGATACTAATTAATATGTACTACATCTAATATCAGTGAATCATTCAGTATTAATCATATACACAGAAAAATCTGTTGTGTCTGAGGGGACTGTCATATTCATTTGATATCCAGCAATTGTTAGTCATACAAAGGTAGCATTAAATATGAGAAATGACAAGTCAGTGAAATTGGAAGGAAATTAAGCATTTCATGAACAAGAAACTGACTCAATAGTGAGTTATAACCAGTGGAAAGAAAGTTTTTTTTTTTTTTTTTTTCCAAAACAAATCTGGTAAAATGATCCTGCTGTATATGAACTTTTCCTGCATTTTTCCCATTTTATAGTGAGATTCAGCTTAGAAATTTCCAGGCCAGCACCAAATGTTCTCTGAGACACAGGATTTTCTGACAAAGAGTACTTCTGAACGACTTTGTCATTCCTCTTTATTACACAAGAATACCCTTCCCTTCCTATAAAACTTGTCTTAAACTCTTTTATGAAATCTTCCATAATTGATTCCATAATATGTTTTTTTCATTTATAGGATAATACTGTTATCTTTTTAGTAAATTTTGTACATACTTTTATCTAACTCAGTCATTTGGTACTTATGTATAGGTTTCCCTGTCTGAATTTCCCATTGAATGATAGGGCTTAAAACATATGTTTACTTCAAAGTCAAGATATTAAAATAAAAAAGCACAATAACTGTCAATATCTTAACACCCTCAACCAACAACCATTACCACGCCCCATTCTGTGCTTCATCATATCAACATGGGAGAGCCAGTCATTCATTACCTTGTTTAACTTGAGCAGGCTGGCCTGCTGTTAAATAAGCTTAGTTTTTGCAATAATGAACTTAACGGATGCATAAAATCAGAAGCAATGGAAATACGAAATTTCTAGAATCTTCTGGTCTATATCCCATGAGGTTAGTTCGAGAGCAGAATTTGGAGTAAAAAGAAGTAAAAGGTGGCAGGAACCAGCACTGACTAAGCCTTTTATGTGTCAGTTTCTATCACAGGAGCCTGACACTTAAAACATCACTAATCAAGGCAACGATCCAACTAAGGAAGGACATTTTGCGCCTGAGGAAGTTGTGAATTCAAAGGGCCAAGTGCCTTGGACAGAATCACTCAGCTAATACCTAGTAGAGCCAGGATTTGCACCCATTATGGTGTGGTTAGATTAAAAACTCATCTCCATTCAAAACATGTGTGCACCTCACAAAGAGAAATACTTTAATTTGTATTGCAATTGAGAGAATATAATTGAGACTTTGGGAAGAGAATGAATTAAAAATTAAGGTTTTGTTTTTGTTTTTAGTTATAAATATCACTTACAGATATTTTTCACTAGAAATTTCCCAGCCAAAGGTTTTAGAAATGGTGACAATTATTTGCTTTACCAAACACATATCAGATTTCTCTGGGCTTGCTCTTGGTTTACATGTTAATGGAAATTTAATTCATTCAAAAACAAACACTGCTGTAAATCTGAATTACAATTAATCACTAATTTTCTTTACAGCCTGTCATACTTTTAGAATTTGGTTTGATTTAGCTGTTTGGGGGTGGGGTTTTTTTTTTTTGCAAATAACCAGAGAAAAATATAGAAAATGTAATTGAATCAGCGTTGCTTTCATATCTGCCACCTAAACTACCCTACAACTCTTAGAAAAGAGCTCAGCAAAAAGATAACATGAGGGATAAACACCCCAGTATTCCATACTGAAGACAAATCTTAGAGCCAACATACAACATTTGTTCTTTCCATAAATACTTGTATTTATCTAAATTTTAGAAAGAAAAATGCAAATTAATGCAATAACTCTTGTCTCTTAGGCAGATATTTTCAAATGTGTTGTTACACTATCATTTATTCAGTGCCATAAATAAACTTCAGTGTTAGCAAGCATAAATTAGAACAAGGTCTGTGACCCAGGATCTAGCTATCAAGTAAAACCATAACAAATCACAAAATGTAATCACATATAAACACAATTGTTAGAAACATTCCACACGGAGTAAATAAAGAACAATGTGATTCATGTTTTTATTAGGTAGAACACTGGGGTAATTTGTGACAATCTTTTAGATAATTTTTTAAGAGATAGAATTTCACAACTGAAAAGAAATTGGTGATTTCTTTTATATATCTAATCCAATATCCTTGTTTCTTTGTTGTTTTTACAGAAGAGAAAACTGATGTCTGGAGAGGTTTATAACTTGCCTGAGGTTACACAGATTTTTCTGGCAGGGCTGGAACTATAACAGAAGTCAAACTTCTTTCCTACTTATATGTATTTTTTTTTTTTTTTTTTTTTTTTTTTTAATACTGAAAGGATATTTTTTTTTTTTTTTTTTTTTTTGTGGTACGCGGGCCTCTCACTGTTGTGAGCTCTCCCGTCGCGGAGCACAGGCTCCGGACGCGCAGGCTCAGCGGCCATGGCTCACGGGCCTAGCCGCTCCGCGGCATGTGGGATCTTCCCGAACCGGGGCACGAACCCGTGTCCCCTGCATCGGCAGGCGGACTCTCAACCACTGAGCCACCAGGGAAGCCCTTACATGTATATTTTTAAGCATATTACAGAAAATAAAGGTAACTTTATAGTTTTTAGTTAAAATACTTTATAACTTTTTTGATTCCTCAGTTTTTAAATGGTGAGGGAAAATTAAAATAAAACTAAAGTCAATTATTCTGCTCTTTGATGCTGAGCTATTCTTCAGTTGGGGATGTAATTGTAGGACCAGATAATCAATGAGGTTGGAATTCGATGAGGTCAAATATACCAAAGAACATTATCTCGAATACTTTGCATATTTGTAAACCAAAGGAAGGGAATACACTATTAAAAAAGGAAACCAAACTGAGTAGTGACTGACATTTGTGACAAAGTGTAGAAGGTGACATAAGAGTGACTCAAAGCTAAACCGAGGTCAAACCATAAGGATAGTAGGAAAAGTGTAGACCTTATGTGGACCCACACTTTCTTCCCTGGTCTTGGATTGAAGAAGAGATATTGGAGTGATTTATGGGTTGAACTGAGCTGGGCACCTTTACAGTTTTAAGACTTGATATGCATTTTGTTTGAACACTATTTAGTGAACACTAGCTGTGCTAGGTACTCCTCTGGATGCTTGGGAAACATCAGGAAAACAACACAGACAAATGTCCCTGCCCTCCTGGAGCTGACATTTTAGCAAAGGCAGACAGTATACATGGCAAATGAGTAAGTTATGTGTTAGTACTAAAGATGATTAATACTATGGAGTTAAATAACATAAATTAAATAACTGAATATAAACCAGGTAAGGGGGATGGAGAGGATCAGGGGCAGGAAGCTACTTTCAATGAAAAATAGGGCGGTCAGATTAGACACGATGACAAGTCATATAAAAGCAAAGACCTGAAGGCAGAGAGGTCCACAAGAATCAGAAGAGGTGAGAAGTATAGCCACATAAATCTCTAGGGAACACCCAGTGTGTAGAGTCTGAGGTGGAGGTGTTGTGAGTTGTTGGAAAACAGGTGGGGCTGGAGTGGAGTGACAGGTACAGTAGTAGGAGGTGCGGTCAAAGCAGTAGTGACAAGCCGCACAGTGCAGAAACTTGGGGATCGTTGTAAGAGCCTTGGTTCCTATTCCCAATAGGATGTGGACACCCCTGCAGGTTTAAGCAGAGATGTGACACGCTATGACATTGAGTTTAAAGGTATTTTTTAAATGTGCAAGAAAGGAAGCCAGGGCATCAGTGAGGAAGTTATTGCAGTCATCTGAGTGAGAGGTAATGATGGTTGGAACCAGGGGGAAAGCAACGGGAGTGAAAAAAGTGGGCAGGTTCATGGTATATTTTGAAGGTAGAAGAGATATTTATTTAATCATTTAATTGATTTCATATATACAGCAAATGTGTGAGTCTAGTAGACAGTTATTAGAACCAGTCTAACTGGCCACCAATAAAGAGTCTTCAACTGCCTTTAAACAAACAATACATCTCATGGGTGCTCACATAAACAATGTAATCTTTAAATTCAAAGGATTGCAGAACATACATGAATTCTAGAAAATCCTTCGACCGCTCAACTTGTGTTGTGATTTTTTTTCTCTGCTGTCTCCTCTGGGCATCGCTCTGTCACTTATCAAATGTCCTTCTTATATTTCATCTCTTTCTTCTACCATCTCATTAGATCCAAACTTAAAAGGACTTTTCTTTCTTTCCAAATCCACCATTCATTCAAAAATCTGCAAAATACATGTGATTGTTTTTCAAAAAAAAAACAAAGAAAAAACACTCAACATTGTTTTTCCATTTAATTGTTAGCCGACTAAGCTTTCTGTAGTAATTAAACTTCTCGAAACAGTGCTCTATGCTGAATCTTTTTTATTCTTCACGTACTCTTTATTCCTCAAGCCATTTTAATATTGCCACCACAGAGACAGGTCTATCTGGACTTTTCTTAACATAGTGAATAATAATTTACTTTTGCTAAATCAAATGACTCCTTTTATGCTCTCATTATTTAGCGGATTTTTGTCCCTAATTAAACTTTCCAAATTGCAGTTCAAATTAATGTTTGTGAATTCTTCTGAGACCTATTTAATACTCTTCTTTGGTCTCTTTCACTAGCATTGCTTCCTTCTAAGTCACGAAGTATTTTAATGCCAGTCTTCCTCTCCCACCAGGAATCTCTCTTTTCTCCTCTCCTTATCCTTTTTTTTTTTTTTTTTCCTCTTCTCTTCGGTGTTTTACTTATAAATACAGACTCCTCCAAGAAAATCCAAACCATTCCATTGGCTTCATCTTTGACCTATATGCTGACTAAAACCAAATCCAAGATTGCTCTTAATTAAGACAGATATTTCTTTCTGGACCCAATTTCTGATTGTCCCGGAGGCAATTCAAATAAAAGTTGTCCAAAATAAAAACCCATTCCCTCCCTCTCAACACACTCATATTCATTAAAACCATGTCAACATTTGTGTTTTCTATCTCAATAAAAGACTCCAGTCAGTTACACAAGCTGGTAACTTCCCTATTATTTATCCCAATTTCTTCATAATTGTAATAGTATTAAAAATTATATGTCTGGTAAATCCCTTTCTTACCATATATTTTCCGTGTCACTGTGTTATTTTTGTTCTTCAATATTCTATTGCCTCTATTACCTCAGAAACTCTTGACTTGTATACTTATATCAACCTTCCTGTCCTGAAAGCTGTTTTTCTTAGTCTGAGTTAGCTCCCTAAAGGATAACATAGACTTACAGTTCAACATGGCAGATTAAATGGAGGCTTCTATTTTCTCTCCCCCATAAAAATCTCTAAAATCACAGTAAAAAGACATAAAACATAACAGCCCACAAAGTGAAAAGAATGAGAGAAGAGAGAACAATGTGTTATTTATTTCAGAATACTCAGGGAGATAAAATTTTGATGAGACAAGTTCATTTCTGTCCCAGAGAGAGTAACAGGGACTGCATTCACCCTACAACCTGAAGCAAGCACAAAACAGACAACATATACGAAACAATGATGTATAAGACACTGGACATCAAAGAAGGCACAGTGATCCCCAGGAAAGAGGAAACAAACCAGGTGAGCCCACGATTGTCCCAGTTCAGTGACTGGAGAGTGCACCCAGACTACAGGTCGGGAGGGAGAACCCAGTCAGAACCTGATGGATTCGCTGAGTCGAGATGGAGCTAAGAGTCCAGGGGAATGAGGGAAACTAGACCTCAAAGGACGGAATGCCTGAGAAGAGGAAGCTGCCCGAAACTGGAGAGTCACAGCAGTTCCCACTCAAGTACCCAGGCGAGTACTGCTTAGTGCACACGTGTGAGGAAAGTACTTTGGCCAAGGAAATAACCACCCAGACAAACTGAAGAACCTAATAATCCATGGGTTATTGGGTGGAGTACACAGAGGAGTTTTTCTTACCTTGGTAGTAGAGAATAATTAGGCCTGGAGCAAACACTAGCTCAACTGATTACAAGTGCTGCATTCCAGACCCCAAATCAAGAATATTTATGGAAATAAAAAAACAATCTATCACCTGACAAGGTAAAAGTCACTCTGTCTGACATCCAATAAAATAATTATAAATAAATTATCAAACATGCAATGAAGCAGAAAATTATGATTTGTAATGAGACAATAAATCAATCAATTGGGTACAATCTAGAATTAACACATGTTGGGAGCAGCAGACAAGGATATAAAAACAATTATAACTGTACTCTATGTGTCTAAAACAGTAAATGGAGGCAGGAGAAGCAGGGGAGAGTGTGAGCGATGGATTAGACAGTGTCATGAGGAAGCTTTCGATGGTGATGGATGTGTTCCTTATTTTGATTGTGGGGATGATTTGGTGATGGATGTGTTCATTATTCTGATTGTGGGGTTGATTTCACAGATGTATATGTTGTCAAAACATTAAATTTTATACTTTATAGATGTGCAGTTTATTATAAGTCAATTACATCTCAGTTAAAATATTGAAGAAATAATTTTTACAAACAAAAAAACAATTGAATGACTTTCTAGGCAATGAGGCAAGATGGAGCTTGTATTACAGGGTGGAGTCACGGTCAAACAGTGGTCAGGCCAGGACTGGAATCCCCATCTTGGAGTCCCTCCCTACTGGCAACTGGACAGAAGGATTGTCCACAGACATTTGGAATGCAGTGTCCCAGTCCTCAGAGTCTAATGGTATAAAAAATTTGCTCTTCATTATCATTCCCTACTAGGGAAGTCAGATGTAATTTGTTTTCCATCACGATAGCCAGAAAATAGAAATAATCTTCCAAAGGGAGTCTGCTGTCACATGTAGATCTTCTTTTACATCAGATAACATGGGGAATTCAAGGTCCACCTTTCCAAATTGTAGACACAGGGATCTCTGCTAAAGATGACTGACTTTTCCTGAGGATTGAGGTGCCACGGGGAACGTTCAGGCAGTGTTGACCACCTTTACTAGCCCTTCTACAGGTGGAGGTTGAGCGCCCATGCAGAGTCTAGAAGAGTGAACACCCAGCATATAGTCACTCCACATGACGGATACCGCTTTCTGGGTTCCCTCTGCCACGTCACATGGGGCGACCTTACCACAAGAAAGAGTTTCTACTATGTTTGGAACAGGCAAAAAAAGCTAAACTTTTCACCTTCTTATGCTTCCCGAAATATTTCCATTGCCACATTTCTCAGTTTGCGATTATGGAAAAAGAAGATTGTGATGGTCCCAAAAAGGGTAAGAGAGACCATGATCAACACTGAATAGAACAATATGTAGCACACCGGACGGTATCAGCGCTGTGAATACTCCCTTCGGCTTCTGCCTGAGGTTCATCACCAGTGCCATGGCAAGGAGGAATTAGACCCCGATAGAAGAGACAATAGATAACCTTTAAAAACGTGTTTTATTATGGGATACAAATCTTAGAATATAGACTTCATTATTCTAAAAAGTTGATTCTGAAATATGAAACTCCTCTCTGTCTGGTTACATTTTAATGGGAACTTGTACAAATCTCAGTTAGGAGCCTAAATGTTATTAGCACGTCTATATTTAGGAAGATCTGCTCAAGAAGATATCAATTTTTTTTAATATAATCGTAAATATTAATAAAGTTCTCAGCTGACAGATTCTGAAGGATAAAACTGTTAAATGCAAAAGTATGGTCAGCTACAAAATCTGGAAAAATTTATGTTCAAAGGGAGTAGGCTAAGGGAACAACTTCTGCACAACTTTGAAACACTGATGTAAAACATTTTATTCTAAGTAAAGTATCTCATATGATAACTTTATGTGAAAAGTCTCTCTCTTGTGGGTGATTTAAGAATTAGTAAACACATTCATGCTCAATCTCCCTTTAAAAGCTTTGGGAGCAGTTAATGAGACCACTGGGTTCACTTTCCAACGCTCTCTCACATCATTGTTAAAATTTGCCAAAACCCGTTAAAGGAAAAATAGGAATTTGCCAATTATTGGAGGCAACATTTACTATTATTCTGTATGGTCCATCATGCATTTTGCATATTTAATTCAGGATTACTTGGTATGAATCTGCACTAGTGAGATCATTCACAGGACTTTTAAAGGCCATCATTTTCATTGCTGTGTCTTTTAAGGACTTCAGGTGATCAGGAGACAGAAACTAACACAGATAGCAACTTTTCCTCAACTGTAGGGAACTAATTTATTATTCAGGAAGATTCAGAGCAAACAGTAGTAGACAAAGTGAAAGATTCAGAGTCACTAGTAGATAAGGTGAAAGGCTGAGGTAGAAAGAGTTTTTGCTTTCCTCCAAAATAGAGATAAATATTACTGCAACTACCATACAACTAATAGTAGAGGACTAATAATAATATTATCTCAGTGCCAGGCTCTGAACTTGAGCTTTGCTGAAGAAATATGAAGTTCTAACCATATTTTTGACTATGGCTGCCTCTATTCCTTTTTCCTAAGAACTGATGATAGGTTTTTCTTTTTTTCCCGAGAAAATAAATTTAATAGAAGGATTCTGTTGACTTTGAAGTAAAAAATATGCAGCCATAATAAACAAAAAGAATTATTTCAATAAAAATGTGAAATATACAGCAATGAGAAGGGTGAATAGAGGATGCTGAAGAGTTTTTAATTAAAAAAAATTTTTAATAACGTTTTTAAAGGTTACACTCCATTGACAGTCATTACAAAGTATTGGGCATATTCCCCATGCTGTAGGACACATCCTTGTAGCCTGTCTTATGCCCAACATTTTCTACCTCCCTCTCCCCGACCCCTATATTGCCACTCCCCCCATGATAGGTTATTTTCATTCTTCAAAAAATTCTGTGGCAGAGAGGCAAAATAGGTGAGGGAGGTTAGGAAGTACAAACTACTAGGTAAAAAATAAGTTACAAAGATGTAATGTACAGCACAGGGAATACAGTTAATATTTTTCAGTAAATTTGTATGGAGTATAATCTATAAATCTATTGAATCACTGAAGCTAATATAACATTGTAAGTCAGTTATAGTTCAATTAAAAAAAAAGTCTGTTTATTTCCCTTTGCTTTTATACTTTCTCTCCATTTTTTAACAATAACATAGATTTGAGGTGTTACAGATGAGCAATCACACTTATCTGGAATCTGTGGGCAGAAAAGACTGTGAGAAGGTAAGTTCTTGGGACCTTTGGGCATTTTTGTCCTTCCACAGGGAGTAGAGTTGGGGCTTGTGGCATCTTATCCCTATCTTGTGGATGAAGCAGATTCCCAGGAGAATTTTTTTTTTGGTCTGAAAATAAATCATATTGATGTCAAAGGAGTAATACAAACCATAGAAGAGATTGACAAGGGTGAAGGAAATTGGAGGATTAGAGCAAGAAGCCTGTTATCGACGTGGTCAAAGGCAAGAATACAATAAAATTTCAGTAAAACAGCAAGTAAACAACTTTCACAGTTTTCCTGATTTAGTTGAACGAAGAGGCCACCTTCTAAATGACAAGAAACAGTTTCCACAAGGGTATTTGATAATGTTGTATTACATACTGTCACCCAGTCATTAAAATAGGAAGTCAGTAAATATATGAGACCATTGGTCATCTACCATAATTAGTAAATTCATCAACTAGAATCTAGTTCCTGTGTCTGTTATAAAGGGAATTCATGTATGTCATGGACTGAATTTTTGTCTTGGTTACAGTTATTAGTGTCTATATTTAAGTTCAAAAACACTTGGACATCTGGAAATATATTTTAATTAATCATATTTTGCATTTCTCAGTATGAGTTTCATGACTGAGATGAAATATTACTCGAGTTTTCAAGTGAACTAAGTTCTGAATTTAGAAATGATAATAGTTTATTATGCATGCTTCCAGTACCTGAGGTAGGAATGTGCTATTTTTGACAACTGATGGGTTATTAATCTTAACCTAGACACTCTTTATCTTTGTGTCGAATCATAGCTTATCATTGTGTACTTACCACTTAAACATTTACTATCTATCTCTTGCCCACAGTGTCGCATTTAGATCCCATCAGTGTGAGTAACATGAATTTTGGAAGGCAAATAGAGAAACCGTACCTGGACTGTGGTGAGGTGAGGATTTGCCTGTAGCTTCCAGGAATTATCCTTTGACCTGAAGCTGAGATGATTGACATTTGTCTCCTGCTATTCCCTTCTCTCTTGCATTCCTAAAACCAGCAGAAGATTTTCCTGGTAATTTCTCTTTTATTCCTTTCAATGATACCGTTGGCCTCCAATTAACTTCTTAGATTGTCTAGGGTGGTTTATTCTCCTGATCAAACCCATGTTGATATAGTCCCTTTTACCCTGGCCCTAGCCATTCAATTCATTCTTTCC